>NW_026125493.1:0-109581 GCF_943737965.1 Phodopus roborovskii
AGTTAAGGAAAGCTAGCTAGAAATTAGCCAAGCTAAGTTCAGGTATTCCTTAACTAAATTGTGTGCTGTTTATTTGCATGAGCTGGGAGGCCCAGGCCCTCGAAAGTCAAAATTGAAAGCTTCACACAACACCCACACAATAAAAACTCCCAATAGGTCAGGTATGAAAAAAAGTGTATGGAAAAACAGTTAAGCCATAGAGAAAAGTTGCACAGTTAGCACATCATGCAGTGCCAAAAAAATCCCCTAAGCTTAAGATTAGAAACAAGAAAAGGATGACATGTCTTGTCACTCCTAATAGACAGTCCTGTAAGTCCTAACCAGGGACAGCAGCAGAAAAAGGAGTAAGACCTTACAACCAAGCCCCCATGAAGTTAAACCAGAGGAACCCCAACAGATCTATACACCCCAAACTGGAAATGAATCAACAAATGCGCAACACATGTATACAATGGGCTGTGCCTCCTGAAAAGGAAGGAATTCCAAGGTATAAACATCGGGACAAAGCTTAGGACATCATGCCAAGACTTCTCACAAAAAGTCATTGTGTGATCATGTTTTCATGAGTGAGACCAAAAGTGGCCAAATTCATGGAGAATACGTAATGAGCAGTGATTGATAGGCATGGGAAGAGGAATTGGTAAGCAGGTCTGATAGAATAGTTTCAGGATTTTCATTACAATGGTTAAAAATGTGAGTGTGTGCTGCTGAGGTGTACCATCATGCAGTTAAAGATGGCGCTATGCATTTGATGATAACAGTGATTGGAGAGAGAAAGTAGTCATCTTAACTGCTGAAAGTTGGTAGTTCCCTTCTGAGGCTGAGTCCTAACTCTTCACTTACCAACCATGTGACCTTGGACAGACTGTGGATATGTTGCAAGCTAAATAGAAAGGAAACCTCACTGTACTATTTGAAGTTGTTGCTTGTGTGGCAACAAATCATAATGCACTGTATCAACAGGGATACACGTGAGGCAATATACCCCTTTGTGTTTCTAATTAAGTGTATTAATTAGGTCGTTATGCACAGCAGGTAGACCATGCCTACATGCAATAAGCAATGAGTCTTGGCTGTTACTCTTTTGTAATTTCCTCATATAGGCTATCACAAGTGTCCCTGAGGTCCTCTGCATAGAAACTCACAGAGGAGGAGGGAGGAAGTGGATCATAGACTTTACAACTTTGCTCTCTATGCTAGTTCAGTGTCTCTTGCATAGTGTGTCCTGTTACTGTGCCCTCAGCTGCTCCCTGGGGCCTGAATGAGGCCATTAGCATTCTCAGTTATAGTACTAAGCCACAATTCAGTTAATTTAACAAAAGAGTTTAATGATCTCAAATTATTTACACTTTCAGTTATTTTCAGTAAATTGTCAGCCAAAATATGGTACTTTAACAATCACAGGAAGCTATAATCTCAAACTAGGGGAGTGTTTTTAAAACAGTGAAAATGTGTACAAAACACTAGTAGTTAATTTGTGTTCTAACAACATTAGTCAGAGTAACTTAATAAAATTCTTGTCGCCTCAGCTAGGTGCAGTCAGTGACCCTGTCCAAGCTTAGGCATCATGTGTCTCTGTCAGATTTATCCCTGTACAGTCACAGAAAATACTAGCAATTTAGATAATGGAAAGGTAAGTCTGAAGGGAAAGAAAAAAGAGATGGAGAAAAGGAAAGAGAGGCGAGTGAGTGGGAGAGGGCAATGGCGAGAATTAGTTTCTGAAAGGACCTATGAATCCATTCAGTGATAGAGGAAGAAAAGAATAAAGACACAAAAGACACAGAAAAGCCACCCCACCCACTGATAGGATGCAGGAATCAACAAATAAACAAGAGAGGATGGAGTTACAAAATGACCATCTTGCAACCATCTAAACAATTCAGATAAGAATTAAAATGGGGAGGGAGGGAGGGAAGAGAGGGAGGAAGAAGGAACTGGAATCGATATGTAATAAATAAATAAATAAACAATCAAACAAACAAATAAATAAATAAATAAATAAATAAATAAGTACAGAAAAAAATTAAAATGGATGCTGCTGAATGCTGCCGGACACACAACATCCTTACTACATACTCACTGAAAAGACAGTCCAATCATTTTACAATATTTAGAGTTAATGTTATTAACATTTACATATTTATTAGCTAAAAAACTGACAAAAACAGCTCTCACTGCTGGTGGTAAACATACCCCTGCCATATTGGAAAGCAATGTTGTTGTTTAGCAGATAAAAGACTCGTGACCAGAAAAGATAAAGATTTACAGTAAAGACAGATTAAGGTAAAGAACAACCTTTAAAGGTTTAAAGTGTGTTTAAAATATACATAGGCTGGGGAGAGAAAAATAAACAGGATAAAGTGGCTTAAAAAATAAATAAAATGAGAGTAGCTGGGTGTGCTTTAATCCCAGCACTTAGGAGGCAGAGGCAAGCACATCTCTGTAATTTCAAAGGGAACTTGGTATACAGAGTGAATTCCAGGACAGGCAAAGTTACGCAGAGTAACCCTGTCTCAAACAAAACAAAGCAAAACAAAACAAAAGCAAAAACAAAAAACAAGCAAAGAAAAAAAAATAGAAAAGAACCAGTAATAAAAAAAAAGTCACGTAAAGATGGAAAATACACAGAGAATCTGGATACTGTATGCTATTGTCTTTAAATTACTCAATTACTAAAGAAAGGAACAACTTGATTATCAATGCTGCTGAATTAATTCAATTTATATATTTTAAAAATGCTTTGACTTTAGAATTTAAGTCTAAGGACAGGTTACTGGGGGAAAAAATTTCTATTTTTGTTTCCACAGAAAATTAAAATCTGTGGATTTCTTCCAGACTAACATGTTTGATCACACAAGACCCCACAAACAGTGTCCCAGGTGATCCAACATTCAAAACAGCTGGGACAAGGTAGACTTGCAGACTACTACATCCAGGATTTCTGCTTCTTCTTAGGATTCCCATGGTATTATGGCATTCTCCAACCAGCAGGAAACAGTTTGTCTATAAATGTTTGTTTTCATCTAAATGGTGTTGGTTATAAATGATTAATGTTTACAACAAATTTCTTTTTAAAGGTAAAGGGGATTATGGTATAGAAATGAATGCTTTGTTTTGGAATGAATTTTCATTTATTTATACCAATTTAAGGTCAATTTTGTGATATGCATACTTCTCTTGTTTAAGTATTGTGCTTTTATAGCTCATTTTAAAAATATAATGTATAATTAAGTACAAATTATAGATAGTCAAATAATATAGAGATATATTTTTAAATTGATAGGCATTTTCAAACCTTTCAGAATATGGCATTTAAAATGGTTTAGAGTTTTTCTTATATTTTTGGTTGTGAGCCTGGCCTTTAACGGCTGAGCCATCTCTCCAGCCCTAAAGTTTTTCTTGACAGTTAGATATAACTGCTCTGGCAACACCACCTGCGTCACAAGAGAAAGATGGACATCGAAGAAACTCCTTATGGAGTTTACTTCCAATATGGCAAGACTAGCCATAGCCATTTGGCAGAAAAGGCTCTTGTCTGGACTGTTTGACTTTATGCTGTATAAATTGGACATGCAGGTCCCACAAGGAATGACTGCTGATACAAGATGAACAGTGTTGCGGGGTTCCTGCTTCATGAGAGTCTGCCAGACAGTCTGCAGGACACAGAGAAAAGTGACTGACAAATAGCCAATACAGATGGACAGTTTAAAGTTTTTCTGCTTTGCTGAGGAGTCTGCCAGACACACTATGGCCTATAGGCTGAAGATGGAACATTACAGAAGAACTTTGGGTGACTGACCAGGCAGCGAGTTGTCTCTGTCATCTCTTATATATTATCCTTCTGTGGTCTTTGATGGAGTTGAAGACAGATAGTTATATCTATAGTTTTCCTTAGTTAGGATTAAAGATAAGTTACATATAAGACTTTAGACTCACAAAGATAGGTTAGATGATGAAATATTTTCTTTAAATCTTGCTAAATGTTAATGGACTAAATATTGTTAAATAGTTCTTATTTGATAATGATTTTGTTATATATTTTACTATGTTAAAATTCAAAACCTTTCTTTTATTTTAGACAGAAAAAAGGAGATGATGGGAGATATCATTTTATAAATATGTTTCTCTTACTGGTTAATGAATAAAGCACTGTTGGCAAATGAGGAAGACAAGATAAGTGGGACTAGGAGAGGTGGAGGATTCTGGGAAATGTAGTGGAGTCTCAATGCGGTCTTGGGAAGGGAGGATGAAAGTCTGGTGTTCTCGGTAAGATAAGATCACGTAGAAATACATATATTAGTGAGTGATTATGGGTTAATATTAAAAACAAAGCTACTAATAAGAAACACTTGTAACCAGAACAGTTTCATAATTAATACAGTGTCTCTGTGTGTTATTTTGGGACTGATGCAGCTCTGGGTCCAGATACGGAAAGTACCCATAACACATATCTAGTTAGAAAAAGAAAACGTAATCACAAATAGACAAAGAGAAGGGGAAAAAGCAAAAGAAAGAACCAACCTTAATGTTTAAAAAGAACTTCCCATGCTGATTGCCCTCAGGATTTATAAGCTTTTAAGGTGGAAATTTTTCTTTATTATTCTCTCTCTCTCTCTCTTTCTCTCCCCCTCCCAAGTAAGCAAGCACTGATTTTGGTGGTAAAATTATAATGCATTCTTTTATTCTACAGTTTCCTCTTTGGTTTTGCCTCCCACTTTCCAATCCCTCCTTGCCCCCTTCCCCAGGCTTTCTTTTTCCTAATGTTTCTTTTCCTTTTTTCTTTCCCTGGAGAAACAGGGAATTTGTTTCCCTTCTTTTTCTATTGTTCCCCCTTCCTTTCTTCCTTCTTCCTTTCTTCCTCCCTTTCCTTCCTTCCTTCCTTCCTTTCTTTCTTTCTTTCTTTCTTTCTTTCTTTCTTTCTTTCTTCTTTCCTTTCTTCCTTTCTTCCTTTCTTCAGGGCTCATGAGCATAAGAGAAAAAGGTCCTAGGTCCCCCACTGTCTGATGACTCCTCGCCCTCAGTGCTTCCCAGGGGACAGACATGGGGGGGGCAGCCAACATTGAGTTCTTTCGGGCAAAACCACATGGCCCTGTTCAGGTGTGGGATATTTGTACACTATATGAAGCTATATTGCTGTGATTGGTTTAATAAAGAGCTGGATGGCCAGTAGCTAGACAGAAGGTATAGGCAGGACTTTAGGGAAAAGAGGGAGGTAGGAACATAACCAAGGCACAGGGAGATGCCAATGAGTCATGGGGGGAGTTGGACTTACAGAATGAAAGGTAAAAAGATGCATGGTAAAATGTAGATTAATAGAAATGGGTTAAATGAAGTTATAAGAGGTGGCGAGGAATAATCCTAAACTATAGGCTGAATTTTCCTAATTGATAAAAATATCTCCATATCATTAATTTGGAAGCTGGCTGGCAATACAGAAGACTTGTTACATTCAGTCTTTCTAAAATATTTGAAATTAAAAAAAAATAACTTCAAAATTAAGGATGTCTTGCCAGTTAGTGATTCTGCATCTCTCTGGGGTTCTCCAGCATTCTTTTCTCCCTGCACTTTTCTCTGCTTCTTGCTGGCCAATGTCGCCCTGGGGCCCCTGCACTGGAAATCCTGTCCTGTTGCCCCTTCTTCTGCTTCTTGTCCTCTCTCTGTTCTTGCTCTGTTTTTTCTTCCATGCCTACCCCTCCCTTCTGATTAATCTGCCATCATGTGGCTGAACCCTTGCTGCAGTCACCCCCACTCAAGTCCACTTACATGGTCACACTGGATTCCACTGAAGGAGCAGCAGCAGCAGCAGCAGCAGCAGCAATGCTGATGCCTTAATGAGTGGGTTCAGAGCTCCTATGCTGTCTGAGGTCACCTGTTATCCCGCTGGGATTCCATGTTGGGGCATCTGTTAACTAGGCTGATGACTAAGTAGGCCAGAAGCCCAGTGTCTACCTGAGTGATCTATTCTAAATTCTTGGTTTCTTACTTAGATTAGCTGCATATTCATAAAAATATTAAATTTAACTCTATTCTATTGCTTTCTATTCAGAAATACACTTCCCTTTGGCAGTTTATCTAGATATTCTAGCAATACAATAAAAAAGTAAATATCAGAAACTGATGCCTCTTTTCTGCCTGTTTCTCTTCAAATCTTCGGTTCTTATGCACCTCAATAATAAGGAACGTGAGACAGTCCTCTACTGAGAAATGTTTGCCTTGTTTCAAGCCTTCATCACTTCCTGCCTTTCTTTTGCTAGAATCCCTTTCCTGCCCCCCAACCCCCCCCCCACTTCCTGGAGGGTGGTTTCCAGTCACTTCATGTTTGGAGAGAAGCATTTTCAAGTTGCTTAATTTGCTGATCTATCCAGGTCAGTGATAGCTTCAGCTCTCCCCCACTCAAAGAAAAAAAAAATGTTACATATATTTCTCTCCTCTCTTTGTCTCTCTGTCCTCTCTTTCCCTCTCTCCATTTCCATCTCCAGCTTTGTCCCTCTTTCTCTCATTTGTTTAAAATGAGGTCTTTACTATGTGGCCCAACGGTCTTGAAGCTGAAATCCTCCTGCCTCAAACTATTGAACGAGGGGGTTACAGTCAAGCACTACTGTGCCCTCCTCCCCTTTATAAAAATAAAAAATATTCATTGCAAAGAAATAAAATCGGGCAATAAATCAAGTGACAATCATTAATCTCACCACTTAGAGGTCAATGCAGCTGTCAATCTGTCTTTGGGGTTTTTAGACCTTTCCACATCCACGTGGCCAAACATATTTTCCACGAATTTCTTTCTCTGTTCTCTGACCAGGCCCCACTCCTTGTATCCCATGACATGTTCCAGCCTACCTCCTTTTGTGGCTGTACCTGTCTTGTGTATTGTCCCTGTCCCTTCCTCGCCCATATAACACTCCCTCCACTAGAAAACTCCAGCTTCCCTCCCAACTGCTCACTGAGTTTCCCATACCTCAGCATCACACACAGTATACCCTACACCCCACCATGCCACAATTGCCTTCTAATCTTTGGCATTTTCCCATATATCCTCTCAGGTTTTCTGGAGCCTGGTGACATGGTGGGCAGCCTTTGGACTGATAAATGGCTCATTGTCCTGCTTTCTTTTAAATTAGTGAATATTCTTACTCAATACTTTAAACATTGGGTCTGATTTCTCCTAAGTTCCAGGCCTATTAATCAGTAGTACCTTACATGGATAACCCTAAAGATGATTTTTACTGCTCTACCCACAGTGGTATCATACCTATTTTCTAGAAAGCTGTGATTTCTGGGTAACAATTAAGACAGTTTCCCCAGAGGACCCCTTGGTTGCTGCCCAAAGCTGTCGAGCTGGTAGGGCATCATTTACTTCAGCAAGTTTACATAATCCGTGCTGCTCAGTCTACCTCATCATCAATCACTGCTTCAATCGCCTGTTGCTAATGTGCCCAGGTGATAAACGTCCCTCTACACCAGCTACTGAGGGAGAGCTTTGATTGATTTAACAAAGGTTCCAATTCATTCAGCAATTGTAAAAGGCTCCATGGTTTCAAGGAACAGCATCTGGAGACTCTGAGCAAGTCTGTGCTCCAGAGAAACAGTGTATGGCTGTGTCTTAGACTGAACCAAGATTGCTGCCCAATAGTCATCACCTGTTTCAGACAAAAAGGTACCTGTGGGGCATTTTAAAATGGTTAATGGACAGGGATGCAGATTCGTTACTCACCTCTCATCACATTTAATCAGGATCACGCTGTCTGTCCCGATCCCTAGGGCTGCAGCTCCTTCTTGAGAGAAAAGTGACTCTGTAAAAAAAAAAAAAATATATATATATATATATATATATAATTATTTCTTTATGAAAACAAGATCGAGTTCCTCTTTGGTTTTCCTTCTTTGTTTTGCTCCTCCAATGCCCAGGCTTCTTAGGGGATAGTCACTCACTCACACTGGGTTTTTGTTTTAGTTATATATGTGACTTTAAAATTTAATTAACTTATTTGTATGTGTATGGGTGTTTTGCCTGTATGTTTGTCCATGTACCATGTGGGTGCCTGATGCCCACAGAGGCCAGAAGAGGGCACTGGATCTCCAGTAACTGGAGTTACAATAGGCATTTGTGAGTTGCAATGGGGAGACTTGAACCATGATCCCTCAGAAGAGCAGCCAGTGCTCTTAATGTCTCAGCTGTCTCTCTAGCTCTCCTACTTATTATATGTTTAAAATATACTTTTTATTAATTCTTTGGTAATTTCACATATGCATATAGTTTATTTTGTGATTTGTTTCCACTCCTCCCTTAAGTCTTTGCATGATACTCCATACCCCCTTACATTCCTTCCAACTTCATGTCCAGTTTGTGCTACCCACATACCCATTCACTGGAGCATGGTTGAACTAACTGGGGACCATAGCCTTAAAACTCTCCCTTGGCTGGGCAGTGCACACCTTTAATCCCAGCACTCGGGAGGCAGAGGCAGGTGGATCTCTATGAGTTTGAGGCCACCCTGGTCACAGAGAAACCCGATATCGAAAAACAAAATGAAACAAAGAAAACTCCCTTTTCTCCATAGCAGCTATCATTCTCACCTGGGGAAGGGGCTTCTGAGTCCCTCCACATGTAATTGTAGACTGTTTTTCTTTTTTGTGCAGGTTTTATGTAGGCAACTACAGCTGCTGTGAGTTAATGAGTATAGTGGCCCTGTCATCTCCAGAAGACACTGTTTCCATCTGCTCCTCTCTGACCTCTGGCTTTTCTAATCTTTCCACATCCTCTTCCACAATAGGTCCAAATCCTTGTGGGAGGGGTGTGATCTAGATGTACATTTGTGGCTGAGCACTTCTCAGATACTTTATTTGTGTACTCTGACTAGTTCTGAATTTCTGTGTTAACCACTATTTCCTGAACAAAGAAACTTCTCTGTGGGGTCTGAGAGCCACACTGCTCTATGGGTATAGAGATAGAAATGTGATTGTTTTAGTTGTGATAGTTGTTGAATTCACCTGGGTTTCTTGAGGAAAGATAAAAATATATTGAAAATTGTAACTGGATGTGAGGCCCCAACACAAGTCTAAAACATATTCCCCCCATCATGTGTGTGTGTGTGTGTGTGTGTGTGTGTGTGTGTGTGTGTGTGTGAGAGAGAGAGAGAGAGAGAGAGAGAGAGAGAGAGAGAGAGAGAGAGAGAGAGAGGTCAGTATCTATGTGGAGGTCAGAGGACAGCCATGGATATCAGTCCTCACTTTTCACTTTGAGACAGGGTCTCAAACATAAGCCAGACTTATGTAAATCAGGCCCCCTAGATTTGGATACTTCTCTCATGTTTACTTCTTCTATCCCCCAGAACAGATACACCATGATTATACATACTCTGTTTTATGTGGATTCTGGGGCTCAGCCTCCCTGGTTGTCACGATTGTATGTTTTACTCAGGGAGCCATTCCCCAGCCCTGAGCTAACTTTTCTCAAACACTTAGCAACTGCCTCCAGTAACAATACACAGTAGGATTCTCAAACTCACATTTTGCTCTTCGAAGCTTTCTTCCCTTCCTCTTTTCCCTTTGATTTTTTTTTCTTAAAAGTAATGGGTTTTATTATGAAATTCTCATACATATTTTGTTTTCCTTGATTCATCTCTTCTGATCTTCTCCCCTATCTCTGTTCCCCTCTGGCTGGCTCCTTCCCTTCCTCCGCTGGTGCTCTTCTGCTTTCATATCACATGTATTCTATATAACTCCCACCCCTGCACACACACATCTAAAGTTTCTTTCTCCTCTGATGCTCATTGTCTAGCTTCAAGAAACTATACTTAATTTTTCTCAAATTTAGTGACATTGTGTGCATTCAAGTGGGAGGAGAATTGTTCTAAGTCCAGCACTCTTCCTCCTCCATAGTTCTAGGAGGTGTTGTGTGTCTGGAGCTAGGCAAGTGGGTAATACTGACAGCCTGCTTTTGCTTTCTGCTTGGAATCTGGGTCTTGATGGCTATAATCACCTAGACATTTGGAGAGATGGACAAGGCTCCCCTAAACCCAGCTGTACAGCATCTGCCCATCAGCCTCTTACGATTAACTACAGATCATTAGGCTGTCCAAAAGGAGATCAGCTCCCTCAATTTACATCTCAAAGAGCTGCTGAGTGGAATTTTAAATCATGGCTCTAAAGAGGCGTGCTCTTCCCCAGTGCCTAGTCTCCACCGAAATTCTAAGTATGCAGTGCATGAACTTGGAACATGTGTATTTTAGGGCAACTGTCTGGTAAAGCAGGAAACCACATTTGTAACAGCAAAAAATAACACAAACCAATAAGGGGGACACACCAAAGGATGAGTTTTAAAAGCTCAGTGTAACTAGAAGTAATGAGAAAGGACCATTAGCTTCATTTACAACCACAGAATGGCAAAGTGGATATCTGTTACTAAGATGCTTAGGAGCTAGGAGAAAGAGCTCAGTTGGGTCAGGGATTTTAGGGATGTGTAACAACTACCCTCCCTGCCAAATCACAGACCAATGTTCTCCGATGTGTTTGGCAGAGACTAGAGAACCCAGCTCAGAAGTTCAGAGGAGAGCAGTGCTCAGTCTCTCTTTTGCTAAGAAGGTTCAGAGAGGCCAACTGCCCTGGCTAAAAGGCACAAACACCTTAAAATGTGCTCTTCAGTAAATGTTCTCTGAAGCTTCAATCTACAGATTGGCAAATTGTGGCTAAATAAGAGATCTGATGCACCTGCCCATGAGAGTGTATTCGTGTCTGGTCCTTAATGGGAAAGAACAGGGATCTGTAATTGAGAAGTAATTACAAAGGATAATTGATTGCTGTAAAGATGCCACAGACTTAAGGAAGCCCACACGCCCCAATAGGGAGCTTAAGATGGGGAACAAAGGTGTATGAGGCATGAAAAAGAAAATTGGGCGCCAAGCACTATTTATATTCCCAGGAAAGGGAGCAGAGGTAAATAGCTAAGTGGTACTCACAAATAGCAAGGCATCCATGGGGAGGAAGGAAACCAAGGGTCATGAAGACAGTCAATAAGGAAGAAGCAGAAAAGACAAGTTGCATGGCATGCCTTTCTATGTATGAGACAAATGTAACAATCATTTTTAATCATTGGCTTCTGGTAATGGAACCACTTGTGGATAAATTGAAGAGAACAGTATCTAAAAGCCAATCTTTTTCCTGGATGCTAAGTATTCTGGGAAGGGGTGTCCAGAGGACTTAGAGGATGCTTATCAAAAGCATATAGGAATAGCTCTAGCAATAGGGGGCTGGAAGGGATACACTGTTGTGGGTGTCTTCAGAAAGCAAAATTATTAACAAATTTGGAATCGTCAAAGATTAAAATTTGTCTCCCAATAGTGAAGATTAGTATAGTACTCTGTTGTTCATCATTGGGCACATTCCTCTTCTCTCTTCTGACCTGGGATATAATCAAACTTTGACAGAGTTTAGTACTTACTTGGGACTAAGTCATATTTTCATTTATGGGTAACATATATTAAAAATCTACTGGATTTTTATTTTAAACTAAACCAAAATTCCAGTTTGATGGAAAGTTTTATTTCTGTATTTTTAATATTGAAATGTTAAAACTTCTAGAGTAAAATACTTCAGGATAAAGTACAGGCAACAGTTTATGAGCCACACTAGCATGAAAGCAGCGTCCAACCTGATAAATGGGACTTCATGAAATTAAAAGCTTCTGCACAGCAGAAGAAACTGTCAACAGAATGAACTGACAGACTGTGGGATGGAAGAAAATCTTTGTCAACTCTACCTCAGACAAGAGGTTAATATCTAGCATATATAAAGAATGTCAAAAATTAAACATCCTGAGCCCCCAACTTCTAAGCAGCAAATAAGCCAATAATAAAACATATAGTTATCAAAAAAGAAATGCAAATGGAAAATAAATAATTTGTAAATGTTCACAACATCTCTAGCCATCAAAGAAATGCAAATTCAAACTACTTTGGGATTCTAACTCTTCCCAGTTAGAATGACTATAGTCAAGAAAACAAATGACAACAAATATTGCCATACCCCCCTCACAAGGCTATGTGGGGAAAGAGGCACTCTTATACATTGCTTATAGGAGTGTAAACTAGTGTAGCCACTACCTGTGTAGAGACTTCTCAAAAACTAGAAATAGAGTTGTCACATGTCCCAGCTATACCATTCCTAGGCAGATACCCAAAATACACTACAGAGATTTGTGGACAGCTGTGTTCATTGCTGCTCTTTTCATGGTAACCAGGAAATGGAATCTGCCTAGACGTCTATCAAGTGATGGTTGGGTAGTGAAAATGTGGTACATACACACAATAGATTTGTATTGAATTATAATAAAAATGAAATTAGGAAAATTCCATAAAAAACGGATGGAACTGGAAAACATTAAGTAATGTTACCCAGGCCCCGAACAGCAAAGCATTGTCTCTATGGGTAGTTCCTAGCCTGCAAATGCCAAATGCCATGTAGCCATGTGGGATTAATAAGAAATTTAGACTGAACAAGGAGGTTTTAAAGAAGGACATAGCACAAGTGGAAGGAAATACATGGGGCAGAGAGTACAACAGGAAATTGGGAGCAGCGAGATGAGGGAAAGTCTCTCTCTCTTTCTCTCTCTCTCTCTCTCTCTCTCTCTCTCTCTCTCTGTGTGTGTGTGTGTGTGTGTGTATCAGCCAACTGCAGCTTGTTACATTATAAGCTAATTTTTAAAATAAAAATGTTTTAAAATAAATTATATTGGCAGTTTAGAGGTAGTTTTAAAATAAAAATATTTTAAAATAAATTATGTTGGCAGTTTAGAGGTAGTTTACATGATTCAGCTAGCACTGAAAATGTGTTTTGAAAATTAAGCAGACTTTTTTGGTTTTGAGTCGTATACAGTTATCCAGTAGGAATCAATGAGAAGCCAGACATGAGGACACACAGTAATCCCAACATTAAAGAGAACGAGGTAGGAGGATTGTGCAGTATTTCAGGTTAGAGGATACATCATACTGAGTTCCTGACTGGCCTGGAGAAATAAGGAAAAAGGAGGTGGGGAGGGTCATCCTCAGTGAGAATGGGAAGGTCAGCTGGAAGAATATCCAATTTCAATCATTTCTTCCATATTTATGGCTGCAGTTTGTGGTATGGGCTCCTTCAATCTTTGTGTGTGTGTGTGTGTGTGTGTGTGTGTGTGTGTGTGTGTGTGTGTGCTCGCGCATGCGTGCGCACGCACATTCACATGGTCAACACTGTCTTCAATCACTCTCCACCTTACTTCTGAGGTAGAGCTTCTCAGGAAACCTAGAGCCAAGAAGCCCCAGACACTTTTATCTCTTGATTTCTCCAGCACTGGGATTATGAATACTCATGGCTACACCTGGCTTAACTACATGGCTTCTGGGGGATTAAAACCAGTTCCTCAAGTTTGCATGGCAAACACTACGACTGTGTCATCTCTCCAGCCTGTGCTCCTTCACTTCTGATAGGGACAAGTTTCACCCTCTTTTGGTGATGGTAGTAACTAGTAGATTGATCGGCAGCTCTGAGACAAACCAGTTCTAGAGTCTGAAGCCTGGGCACTCTGCTGGCTTCTCTCCTGTTAGAATTTACGTGGGAAGTCTGAAGAGTCACACCAATTCTTCCAAGCCCGGTTAGTCACATGCAAATATTTCATCATTTTTTAGTGAACCACAGCCTTTATTAGTTTTGGAGGAAATAAAGATGACTTAGGCAGCCCTCAGTACCTAGTCATCTCTTCTACTCCCCCACATCCCTCCCACAGTGGTTGGCTATTGTAGTTGTCACTGAGCTTGCTAAAATTATTTCCAGTCATGGCCTTTGCTTACTGTTCCATCTCCCAAGACTACAGTAGTTACTATTAAATTGTCTTCCTGATAATTTTATATATCCATCCCTCATTCCATATGGGTCTCTGTATCAGATCTTTTATGCTTACTCTGTAAAATAAATAACCCATTACTGCCCTATGAAATTACATAGTGATAACTAGTTCACTGTTTCCTAATGGGACAAAGGAACTGTATGAGGTCAGACTTTGCATTTGGTTTATAAATATTTGTTGACATTGTTGGCCATATGCTTAGAGAGTAAATCCAGGAAAATGTCCACTATTTATTGTTTAGAATACCTAGCCATAAATATGAGTGTTGAGGTGTGAGTTTTGTGGCAACCCAGATCATGGAGGACTAAATGGGCAGGTCCATTCTGAAAGCAAATCCAGAGGTTGTTCTGGTCCCTACCCCCAGAAGGCTTGAGATGGAGTTCTTCCCAAGCATGAAGCAACCACCAGCTCCTCTACCCTGACCATCTGCTTCATGAAAGAGAAGCAACCCATAGATCTCAAATGAGGACAGAGCAATGACACAGTGGTTTGGGAATATCAGCTCTCAACCCTTCAGGCTTTCCATCAAATTCTCTATCTTCTAGTTTTGAGAACTATCAGCTATCTTTGGATTTGATACTCCTTGGCTGATATACAATGGGGATTTCCAACAATTAGATCTGGAAGTCAAATCATGAATGGGCTAGAATTTTCCTCTTTGACTATTTCTCAAGGGATTAATTTCCTTACTCCTCTGTGACCCACAGTACCAACAGAATTTCCCTTGTCCTCTTACAGATGCCTCCCACGTACCCATTAGTTTACTTTCACTGAGGTGCCATAGAACTGCCTGTAGGCAGAACTGGTGTGAGAACTATGGATATTATATAAAGTACTGATGGACCACCCAGACAGACAACAGGAGGTTTTTACAAATCTTAGTCCTTAATCTTACATACTGCTACCCAGTGTGATGACACCCTAATGTCTCTCTGGTTACCTCAAGTAGAATTTTGGAATCTTCAAGTAAAATAAATAACATCATTTACTTGATTTCTTAAAATAAACAAATGTTATTTGAAGTTGTAAGGAAATCTGAAAATGATAACCATAGCAATAGAGAATCTAACCTCTTCCAGCACTGTGAATTCTTGGTCATTGCTCTATTACTGGAATGAGGAAGCATACCTGTTTCAAAGAAGGAATAATCCCCAGACATGTGCTCATATCACAGTTATCTCTGCTGCATCCATCTCACCTGGATGCATTCAGCTCTTTCTTCACAGGGAACACTAGTGTGTGGCTGGCTATAGCAGCCATTCTGGCTGTCATCTCTGAGTGTCACTAGAGGTCAGGTCATTGGGCTCTACCCAATTAGCCTATATCATCTTCTCCACAACTATGTAGGTAGTTGTTCATTTTACAGAAGAAGAGGAAATGGAGTCACTCACCTGAATTAATGCCTAAAGGGGGAAGTTGAGCAGGTCTTGCACCATTCTGAGTTAATTTCAAAACTCATGGACTTCATATACTATCCTTGAAGAAAAATACACCTACCCAGGCATTTCTAACCTGGCCTTCCACTTGACATGGGATGCAATCTCATGAGTTTTAAGAAAGATGACTTCCTTCCAGGCTCTTTTCTATGACAACATATACTCCTTAAGTTCAGACACTGGGCTGTCAGTGCTATACCCCTCAAGTGTGGCTCAGAGCAGCACAGGAGAGAAGGAAAGGGGGAGGGGGAAGGAATAGAAGGGAAAGGGAGAAGACAGGAGAAAGGGGAGAGAAGGGAAACTGAGGAAGGGGAGGGAAGGGGGATGGAGTGCAGTGAGGGAAGGGATGAGAAGGTGAGGTGAGAGGAGAGAAGGAAGGGAAGGGGGTCGAAAAGAAGAGAGGGAAGAGGGGAAGGGACTAAGAAGTAAAGAATCCATAGTGCAGGGATGCCCCCTGTCCCTGTCTCTTATTAGTCACTGCTATAAAACACCTTCAGGAGAGGTAGATGTGGTTATAGTCACACACACCTAGGCAAGGCCTTTAAGTTCTCTGCCAGGAGTGAGCAGGAGGGAAAGCAACATGAGAGGAGAGCGCAAAGGAGGACAAATGCAGAGTCAGAGCAGGGGTATTGAAGTTGAACTGGCTTTAGATCATATTTGTGCCAGATGTATGCTATTGCATTACATGACAGTTGCCTTTTTCCATGCTGTGTGGAACATTTTTAAAAATAAACTTTTTGTACTTTTATTGTTGTTACTTAAGGCAACCAACTCCCTCCAGAATGTCATATATAAAACATGCAGACTGTTTTCTAATGTAATTAGGAAAACTACTTCCTTTCTTCCCATGAGAGGCCTGAGTGGATGGCTCATGACCCATTCTAGAGGACATGGATGCATGCAGTCCCTGATCTGTGAAAAGTGGAGGGAATATGTCTTGGTGATTTGCCTAAAGATCCTTCTCTCTCTTACCATCATGAAGGACGCTTTTCCTCAATGACACTGTGCTGTTTTATGGAAGCTATTTCTGGAAGAACTTGAGTCACATGAAGGAAAAAAAGAGAGATGTGAAATACATCTCTAAGTATGGGATTTTGAGGGTTCAGAGTGACAGATGAGACTGGAGCTAGGATTTTAGATCATCTCTATATCAGCTTTTAAGAACTTATCTATAACTCATTAGATTACTTTTGTTAAGCTTCCCTTTCATGGAAGGCTTGGGGGAGGTGATGATTCAGCAGAGGATGTGTGTGGAATGAACGGGCTGGATGGCCCTTCCAGTGTCGTGATCTTGCGATGTTATATATTGCAGGGGAGTCATCGTGGAACTCATTGCTCATGACCTCAGTGCCCTCTCTGTTGCAGCTCACTGAGTCATTCACTTCTAATGCTGTTTGTTTAATTCAGTCCTATCCAAGTTTTGCAAGAAATACGTTCATTTTAACAGACAGAAAAATGTAACAGTTTGTTCTCCTTATCGGCTAGATGAAGTTTCAGCCTGCACTGTCTCTAGATGAAGTTCTAGTCTGCACTGGTCACATAGCAAGCAAAGAGTAATTTTTCCATCCTAAATGTGTGAAGTTTCCAGTTGGAAATGATGGGCCATAGAGTTATTAAATTTTATTTTCATCCTCATGGCTGCATTGAGTGAGTTTTATGTTAAATTGATGCAAACCAGAGTCACTGGAGAGGAGGGAGCCTTAATTGAGAAAACACCTCCACAAGGCAGGGCTATTGGCAAGCCTATAGAACATTTTCTTAATTAGTGATTGACTGGGGAGGGCCCAGACCATTGTGGGTGGTGCCATCTCTGGGCTGGTGGTCCTGGGTTCTGTAAGAAAGAAGGCTGAGCAAGGCATAAGGAGCAGGCCAGTAAGCAGCACCTGTCCATGGCCTCTGCATCATTTCTTGCTTTCATGTTTGAATTCCTTTTCTGACTTCCTTCAATGATAAACAGTGATGTGGAAGTATAAACCAAATAAGCCCTCTGCTCCCCAACTTGCTATTGGTCATTGTGTTTCATCACAGCAATAGTAACCTTTACTAGGACAAACACGTCAGATGACAGTCAGCACCCAGAATAGAATAACAGTAACTTGACCTGGTAGGATATATTAGCATTAGAATAACCAGAGGATGAAAATAAATATCACTTGAGACAAGATACTACAAGTCAATTCAGGGCCCCCAGCCACAGGATGACTGACATTCAGTCTCCCAGCCCAGTAGTTGAAAGAGCAGTACTGGATGGTGGAGGAACAGGGGCTATAGATTTGGCTGTGTCATGCTGGCTGTGTAATCCAGGATAAAGCATCTCTCATGTCTGCAGCTTGGTTTCCACCTCTATAAAGCAGGATTGATATTTTACAAAGTTACCTGAATACAGCTTCCTGTGCCCTGGGCATGAGTCAAGAGTTTTCTGATGTTCTCATCTGAGCCCTGTAAGTATTGGGCTGGGAAAACCTCTCAAAGAGCAAGAAGAAAGACACTATGGTCACTGCCCTCTCCTTCCCACACCAGCTTACAAGCCCCTTTTTCTTCCTTATGGGAAAAACCCCACTGAAAGGACCAACCATGTTTGGACTGGAGAAAAGGCCATTTAGGAAGGACTTGGTTTCTTGAGACTTTTTGGAGATATTTCAGGAGCAGGTACAAACAAAATGACTGTAAAATCTGAAAATACATAGGGAATATGTATCCTTGCCCTGGAGCCAAGAGGAGCTACAGGAAATGGTGAGTCAAACCCAAAGGAACTAGAGCTGGGGATCAAGTGAGTCCTCTGTCTGAAGCTTCAAGACCAGGACTCACTTGTAAGCACCTCTCTGTGTCTAAATTGGTCTGTGTGAATGGAGCAAGTAGATACTGCACCACTTTTTCCCTAAATGTCCCTCTAGCCTGGTTTAAAAGACTAAGTGGTTTATTACAGGCACAGGAAGGGATTAATAATTTAGTATCAACTTGTAATTAAGAACAAAAGTTCATGGTGGAAATTTGATCATGGAAACTACAAAACATTAAGTTTACAACACCTATGTAACTCACTGAACATGGTGAAGTTGAACAAGTGCCTACATAGAACCTTCACCCCTGTGTTCCAGCATCTTTGGGAAGGAAGGTACTCTGTATGCTATCCAAAAAAAAAAAAAAAAAATGTAAAAACCAACTCAGCCACAAACACTTTGATCTACAACGCTGTCCTGCCTGCAAGACATGCTAGAGCAGTGGTGGCCCAAAGCCTTTCTTCGTCTTACAAATGAAGAAATGGACTTCAAGTTCATGAGATGAAGAACAGAAAGTAAAGCATAAGTAGTCTCAGAGCACATGGTCTGAGTTTCTACAACAGGCAAGGTCAACTTTTGTCAAGTGTGAGGCTCAAAGCTTACGCTCAAGGTAAAGGTACCTGGCAGATAGTACAGGGCAGCTTGCTATGGGCTAACCTCAGGTAGCCAAAGGAAAGGATGTCTAACATAAAACATCTGGGTATTTTGAAGCTGAGCATATGGAAATATTTAACTATTTAGGGCTCTGGATCCACTTCAGGGAAATATGGAGAAGGAACATTATACTTGTTTTATCCACAGAGAAGTTAAATTTAATAAAAGTTATCTCCTGGCGTAGGTCAAATTATAAGGCGGTGTCAGCAGGGCTTGGCCATACTATGTAGCATAAGCTGCCGCCATGTGGGTCCCTTGCTGCTTTGCCCTGCTTGGTAGACAGAAAGGGAAAACTGGTTCTTTGACAAGTTAGAACTGTATGCTCTGTGAATAGACTGGAACATCGTTTCCTTGCCTACATGTTGGCAGAAGGAGTAGTATGCACTCTTTGAAGGGCACAGGAGGAGCATGAAGTTCTGTGCCATGATACCCAACAAGGATGACCAGAGTTCTTAGCCTGCATCTAGCTAGCACCCAGTGATAGACAGAAGCCAGTGTGTAGCAGACATGTGGCTCAAAGATCAGATGGGAAAGACTCCTATGTCATTTCTTTATGGTACTTGCAATCTTCACGGAGGTTTGACTAGATTTAGAATGATCTAGGAGGTATGCAGTATTTCTAGGTGTGTCTATGAGATGAGAGTGTTTCCAGAGAGGATCAACTCGGGGGGGGGGGGGAAGACCCATCTTGAAGTGGAGATGGGCACAGAGTAAAAGTGGAGAGGAGAATGTTTGCCCCATCCCTGCTTCCTGGCCCCATCATGCTGTGAGCTGCTTTGTTCCACCATGCCTTCTCATCACAATGAATTGTCTGAAAGTATGAGGGAGATTAAGCACATCCCCCAAGCTGACTTGTGCTAAAACATAACTAAGATGGTACTAAATCAAGTCAGCCAGCTTAGAGTTAAATGGCTAAAGATACAGGTTTGAATCTATCAGATATAAAAGGATAGTTTTAATCAGAAGAGTTCACCGACAGGGCGGGCATCATCCAGTTTGGATTACATGAAGCACTGCATTAGAGAGTCAGAAGGGTTGGAAGCCACACTGCCTTTTCTCCTGCTTCTTTCCTTCAACCTGACATAGCATTAGACAGACACAGAGGATGGGAGGATTAAAATGATTTCCCTTTGGGGTTGTAGAGATGGGTCAGTGGTCAGAGAGCCAGGTACTGTTCTTGCAGAGTGCTAGAGTTCAGTTCCCATCCAGGCTGGGTGGCTCACAACTGTCTGTAACTCCAGTTTGAGGGAGGCCTCTGGCCTGCATGGATACCTGCATACATGTGTGCATACCCCACACAGATATACTCATAACAAAACACATCTGCTTTGTCTTTGAGGTTCCCATGCATTTCAGAGACAAGGAAGCTATCCCACTGGACAGCTCAGCTCCACTCAACCCCCCTCCCCCATTCTTTGAAGAAGTGTCTCCAGGAAAGAGAACATCTGGAGATGAAGTACTTCCTGGGGTTATTCATTAAACTGGGGCTCATCAATGTAATTGTATGCTGGAAAGAATGTAAACACATACATGCTCTGATGTGAAGGCAATGAGCCTGGGCACTGCAGCCATTCCTTTCTCCTTGACTTCTGGAAACATCTTATAGCGGGCAATAAGCATAGCATACATGTTGGAGATGGCACCACCTGAAAGGGCACAGAAACCATTACCTTTTGCATTCTCCATCAACATTTCTCATGCAAGCTGCATTCCTTATTTCCACAGACCTAGAACAGTTTCTCTAACTGTGTGTCATAGCCCAATATGACATCATATAACTGCATGGTGTGGGGAGGGCAGGGTTTAAAAATTGTCATCAGTAAAAAGTTTCAGAATATACAATAACCACAAATTATTTCAAAATCAAACATATGATGAGTCTGAGATGTTTCTGGTAGTGCTTGTCTGTGTTACATTACCCAGCGTCACTGTAACTTTGATTCTAAGCACACATAATGTTCACTTGGCCTTTTGTGTCTTGCCACACAATACCAATGAGTGCCAATGGAAATGCATTGGCTCAGATACCAGATTATGTGTGTTATGAATAGCAGGATTTTTGCTGTACATACAGAAGTTTTTGCTCTTATAGAAATTTAATAGCTTAGTTATCCAAAACAAAGTTAATATTTCTCTATCATTGTTCCTTAGCTGGTACATATCAGTGTATCTGGATCACATGTGTTAGAATGTTTGATTTTTTTTATAAGTTGCTATTGAGTTTCATAAATAATTATGATGAGTGAATACTGGTTTGGAACTAGGACAGAATTTTCAACAATTTCTGAAATGTCTCTAAATATACTTCTGCCATTTGATATTGTGTATTGATGCAATTTGGCATTAGCTATTATAAAACTGAAATAAGGAGTAACTCTAAAAAATGGTGATGTCTTTACATAGTTCACTATCAAGGATTTTGTCAAGGTTTAATTCCTTTCGTAAAACTAAACATATATGTCTCATTACTACACAAATTTGTTTGTCCTTAATAAGTGGTAAAATGTTATCCATAACAAAGAATTACTGTAAAATAATTGTTTATGATTTGTTATTAGTGAATGTTTTATTTGTATGTCTAGAAACCCAGGTGGATTGAAAACTTTCCAGGTAAAAGAAGGGATTATGAGTGGGAAAAGTTGAAGAAACCCTGACCCATAACTTCCAGGTAAAACCCTGATAGCATCCTTTTGAACTGCATCAGATTCAGGAAGCACATTGGGTCTAACTACAGGAAGGAAAAACATCTGTAAATGGGGGGGGGGGGCATAGTGATGGGCATGTTCAAGGCCAGCCTGGTCTGGAACAACCAGGACTATAAAGAGAAAGCGGCTGCAGGGGTGGAATGGAGGAGACAAGCACCTCAAGGGGAGTTTTAGCTTATTTA
This sequence comes from Phodopus roborovskii, assembly GCF_943737965.1. Lineage (NCBI taxonomy): Eukaryota > Metazoa > Chordata > Mammalia > Rodentia > Cricetidae > Phodopus > Phodopus roborovskii. The sequence goes on from NW_026125493.1 coordinate 21,634, forward strand.
GCTCTTGCTGGGGAGTTCTTTACAGTCTTATCATGTGGTGCATAATGGCTTTGAACTCAATCTTCCTGTCTTAGCCTCTCCAGTGCTGGGATTTATGTATGTACCACTATGCACATCTTGAAGAGACTTTTGAAAAGAGATTTTTACCCCCCTTTCTTTACTATCTAGTTTATAAGCATAACCAGTCGCCATTAGACCTGCAAAATCCTGGTACTATGATGGTGGCAAATAGCTATTTCTTTTCATTTCCAGCAATGCTTTATGTTTGAATTGAGACATACAAACTGTTGTTAATGTTGCAGGCTGCTAATGGTTCCTACAGAATGTGGGGTAAACATCCATACTCATCTCATCATCCTCTGTTCATTCCTCTAAACCAGTCTTTTCTTTCAAAGTTATCCTGAGATACAATTGCATTCATTAATGCAATGCTGTTTGATGATGTCAGCTCTATATGGAATTATATTTCCTGTATCTCCCCTAGACTGTCAAGGATTTCATATGATAAAGTTTTACTCTACTCCATAAGGAACATCTCACATGACAAGCAATGAAACTTTCTGTAGGACTGTTGAGAAGCTTAGGAATTTTGTTACCCAGAAAATATGATTGCACATGAATATGCTGGCATAGAAAATATGAGACCATAAGGCAGAGTGGAAGTGTCATTCCTCTGCCTCACTCCAAGGAAGAAACTCTTGGAACTATTTCATGATGGTTTGATTAGTTTTTCTTCTTGTGACTGAGGAGCAGGCAGGCTCTGCCAAGTTGAAGGGCCTATGCATGACTATGATCTTTGCCTTGTGAGTCCTTGGGCTCTGATACAAACAGGCCACTTGGTACAAAGCAGCCACCAACCAGACCCTGGCATCCCCACAGTCCAAATTCAGGCTATTACTACCTTGTTGGACCCTAGAGATGCAAGACAGCAGGAAATAGGTCAAGTATGTTCAGGTCAGATGCCCAGTTGAAAGACAGACACTGTATGATGCTGGACTCAAAACAAAGCTTCTGAGGACATTTAATTCTAGCTTAGGATTTTTCAGTCTTAGCACTGGCTGACATTTTGAGTTATAGAATTTCTTAAAGGCGGGTTGTCTTAGGTAATGTAGGGTCTTTACCCCTCTTCATGGCTTCCATTTGCAAGCAGCACTTTCTTTCAAAAAACCACGACAACTCAAAATATGCACAGACATTCCCAATGGTTCTTTTGGAAGGGCAAAATTGGCTCCCTAGTTGAGAACTGAAGTTCTTGTTATATTTCCCAGCCTGAGCGTGGGGTGAGGGGAGAAAGAAAGGGGGAATGTATACAAAGAAAGTGCTCTTCAAGTACAATGGAGAGGCTTCCAGCCCTGACCTCCTGCTCCTCATTTTGCACCTCTGTCATTCTCCAGCTAAAGGATTTGCAACCCTGAGGATGAAAAGACTGTGTAACACCACATGTGGATGAGGATGGATGCCTGAATCCTACAACCTCTAATGACTATGTCAGGAAAAAAATCTGTGACTAAGCCTCGGTCCTTATTCTTTATAGCCGGTCAAAGAGTAGAGGGTTCTTTGATTTTCAAGTGTAGAATTCTGTACATCACATATACAGAATTGTAGGAGTCATAATGGAATTTCCAGGAAGCACCAAATCTCTGGGTGCTAGTGGTGGAGATGAACAGATGTGAACAATAGTCAAAACAAGCTGAGCAATTTGTCCAAGTCAAAGACCCAACTCTAAGATTTAGTCCTACTCACATCCCTTGAATCATTCAACTCTTTAGCCCAGGAACAAGGTAGGTAAAACATCTACAAGCAAATAAGAAGGCTATGAGCTATCATTCTTCTTGTAGGATGATGAGGAAAAACAGGTCCTCTTTGCTTTCTGTTGCTGCCACCTGTGACTTTGGAATATTTATATTACAGTGTAACACTACATCTATGGCTTTTACACCAAGGTGAGAACATAGGAGTGTTTGGGCTTAAAGGAAGAAACTCCATAGTCTCTACCTGAATTTGCCACCATCCACTATCTGGGACATGCAGGTGCCAAGACAAGCTAGATAATTAGGCATGTCCTCTATTTAGACAAGCCAAAATTTCATAGTCAACAGATTTCTACTTCTGTGAGCCTTTAAAATAGAAACCAGGTTTTTCTTGGTGTATCTCAGACAATCACCCTTATAAGAGAATGAGTAAAGTAGAAATGATTAACATCATAACCCTTGTAACCCTACCTAGATCTCCATGAAAATATGTTTTATGCAGAATTTGAGGCCACAAAGACCATACTACAAACTTGGCATCAAAGGAGACTAAGTACTAAATTGCCTAGAAAATGAAGGAATCTGTCACAACTAGTGTTCAATGGCTTTTTTTTTTTTTTTAGGATAATTTTCTGTCCCATTTAACTAACACTTTCCTCTTTAGCATCTGAGAAAACATGCTATGTAGTTAAAAACATAAAATAACAGTTGAGAGATAGTTAGGCAAACATATGTAAGTTTTGTTCTCAAGGCCACTGTTGCTTGGTTATTGTTTCATCTTCACACATCTTCTTTCTTCTCTCACCTGCCTTTTGCAGGTTTGCTTAAGAGGGATCAGAATCCAGCCATGCTATGCCTGACAAGTGAAGGTGTTGCTCTGGCCTCTCTTGTTTAGCCCACCCATCAGAGCATACTGAAGATTGGCTTTCTCTTACTGATTAGGTTCCACTCTGACCCTGGGCTTCTTCTGCATGGGTCAGCGACTTTCTCCATTGCCCTCCTTCTCTTTCATAGATGAATCAAATCAAGGTCACAGTCATGAGCTAAGGGCACAACATTCTGTTTCGGGTTGACTCTATGATCTGGGAGAGGTGTAAATAATGGAGCCTAGGATGTGATGGCTTATATAGAAGGCAAAATGGAAAAGAGTGGATGCCATGATAAAAGAAGGGAGGAAAATATCTCAAAGGGATCACTACTCTCTTTTAGCTCTAAAAAGTCATCTCCCCATGCATTGATTGCCCTCCTTGAAATTAGTCTAAATCCACTTCCCTGCTCACTATTCCAGAGACTAGAGAAGGGAATGAGCTCTACTGAGGAGATACACTTCGGTATACAATATCACACACTTAGCGCCATATTAAACGACTCTTTCCCATTTCACTAATTCTGGTAAATGCAGCAAGGCTGAATTTTCTTATTAGCAATCGTTATTCTTTTGTCCAGCAATATCCATACATCTTATATGTAGGGTTATGGTAGAAGAATGAGGTGTATATCATGTCTGATTGTACTCTCTTGAGCACAAACAACTTTTAAACTTTAGTAAGCTTGAAGTTATGTTCAGTGGACTCAGTCACATTCATTAATTTTGGTAAGTACACAGCCTAGGTACCTTATCATAAACACAAAATAGATGTTAAGTTTATAACATGGCGTATCAGAAGAACAAAACAGAGAAAAATAAAATATATATACCAGGAGAAAATATTCCATCTCCAGAGCCCCCTGGCCAGCCAATGATCTCTCTCATTTTCTTTAGTGTGACATATTCTAACAGCACAAATACAGGAGCAATCTCATAGGTGAACCTGAAATGTATAAATGACCATATTTTATGTATGCAGCTCAAATAAGTTATTCATCATTACAATATCACAGAATTTCTCTGTTCTTTAAAACTTACATTCATAGATGTAAGGATTATAACATTAAATATAAAATTATCTATAAAAGGTTTTTCAAAATGTTGCTCATTTTCTGTTGCCTTAAAGTCAAGATCTTCAATTATTGGCATAATGTGCAAGGGTAGTTTGTCATATTGAATACAGAACATGACATAGTGGGACTATGTAAAATTGCAACATTGGGCTCTATTCTCTTTCACATAAAATTATTTTAAATCAAAATTTTAAAAAGTCTCTTTGTATTTTAATATTTTGAAGTTTGATAAAAACAAAGACATGTAAAGGCATTAAAAAAATTAAGCCAGGCTGAGAACACATAATGCAAAGAGATTTACACAAAAGAAATTTTGTGTAATCAGCTACTTACATGTTAGTGTTTGCTGTTGATGTCAGCCAGTCTGCTGCTAACCCAACCATATCCAATCCAGTAGACAGCTGATTAAAATATCGGGGATGTCCTGAATAAAATGGAATTAGGATTGCAACCAGTGAAAATAAATATCTCCCAAACAATTTTTTTAATAGCTAAAGGATCTTGAAAGACACTTCAGTTACTAGAGATGCATATTCAGAAATCTAGTATGCAAATGTGCATCTGAGCACAAGACACATGATCACATGCACATATGTGCATACACACTCAAGCAACTCTTTTTCTCACCAGAGGCTACTTAGAGTTTAGTTTTCCAAGACATACTCTAAAGATCATCTCTCAAATAGGCCCTTTAAAAATAATATGTACTTTGCAATGTGGGACTAGATCACTTCCTACTATACTTCCAATATAATTGCAAACTAAAATGTTGTGGTATCCCAAATCATTCCTCTCATTTGCATTGATATTGCTAACAGTCCTTTTGTTGAGCTGTTTCAAGAATCAGTCATACCATGACATCCTTCAGGCATGCCAGCATTCATAATAATATCGGTGACAAATGACTGATGATTACAAAGACAGGGCAAAAATGAAAAACTAGGACACTCTGCCGAGTGCTTTGCCCTGGATTCAAAGGTGATGAGTGTCTAGAGATGGCCTAGACAAAGCTAATTCTTGACAGTTTTTCCCTGCTTGAGTTGTGATTATGATCAACAAAGCCCTGTCCTAGTTGCGATTTAAAGCAGAGCTGAACACAGACCTGTGAAAAAAATATAATCAATGGCTAGATTGACCCATTAAAGGGATTATCTAATCAGCTTCTAGATTTCTCTAAAATTCTGTAAATGGACTGACATTCATATACCCCCCTGAGGCTGTTATTTAAAATGTGCTTATAAATATCTCATCAGGAGCCTATTTTCCCATTTTGTCCCTTAGAAGCCTATCAATAAATCCATGTTTTGTTTAGCAACAGCAATTTGGGAAGGAGTAAAATGATGGAAGTAGCATCCGATTTAAAAAAAAAAAAAAGTTATCTGTCACTTGCTGGACATCTGTTTGGTGCCTGTGATGTGAGTCTCACATCCCAAGTGTGGGCAAAACAAGATAAAGGACAGCACTGGAAAAAGCACATTGCTTATCTCTGGGACTAGAAGGCTTTCTTATCAGCTCTGGGCATGTGGCTAGAGAGTTTGACAATGGGAACAGATAGGCACTGGGAAGAATTGCATTTTAGAGGGACTGGTATTTGTGCAACTCTAGTTAATTCTTGTCATTACCTCTTTATGGCCTCAAATCATGCCTCCGCCCCCTTTTTCTCCTCTGTGAGCCCTTTGACTCTGACCTCATCAGTTTGCTCATTGACAAAAGGTATAAAGTCCCTCTGCTGCTGCAGAAGCTGTTACAAGAAGCCACTCCCTACTCTCTGCCTCATTGACTCCCCATTTCATTGCAGCCCAAAGCTGACATCAGAGCCCTCCACGCTGCTGTCCCTAAATAATTTTTGAGTGAGGAAATCATTTGGATTTATAGCTTATAGGCATTTCTAGATGAATCTACCTATTGCCATACACTATCTAACTCTGTGGAAATTCTGGCACATTAACCTCTGCATAAAACCGAGAGGATATCTAAGGTGTGTGCAGGAGCTCTGGACATCAGCACTCCAGTCCACTATGCTTGAACAGATACTCTGGGTAAACTAAACACAAGTTTGATGCATCTGCTACCTTGTTTCCTTCACTCCATATAGTTTTTGACCTTGATCTGCATTTTTATCTGACTTTCTCTTGCATCGCAGCTTTCATTCATTGATCATGATGTGAAAGTAGGGAGGGAGGTAGTTTGACAGGTCAGAACTGCATGCCCTTTGGGGGATCTGGCAAAAACATCCCCCCAATTACATTTGTTCTGCTCCTGTGGCCCCTACAAGCTGCCTCCAAGGAATCCCCACTGCATCCATCCAGGGCTGTCTTAGAGTGTAAGAGGCTGCCTCTGAATCTGATAGAGTTCCAGCAGTGCTGGGCATCCTACTGCCCTGGCCCATGTGATATGAGCACTCTGAGAGGGCTACACTCTGCTGCAAACACGGGAAGGCTCCTGTACAGATTAGCAAATGAGTCCCAATGGGTGTGCAAAAGCTAGTACCTGGCAAATGAGACCTGATGCTCACAGTCAGTTGGAGAGGAGCCAATAGTCCTCTAAAACTGCATTTTGTGAACTGACAACCTTCAGAAGGGTGCGGCTTTCTCCTACATTGGCTTTAGTTCTTTTTGTCTAAGGGTTCTCTTAAAAATTGAATACTACTTTAACATTACCCTAATTCTCAGTTAAAGGGAACAATACCCACAGATGCTATTCTGGAATCCTACCATTCATGGAAGTTTCTAGTTCTAACATATCTCTGTAGGTAATTTGAACAAGACACCCAGAGATACCTCATTCAAAAATGTTCCTCACTGCCCTTCAATCCTTTATAAAGTTGGAAGCCAAATGGAAATCAGGTTATCATCGACCAGGTGACATTCTATAAAATGATCTCCCAAGGATCATAAGAATACCAGATGGTGACAGAGAGGGTCACTGTTTTGAAAGACTATGTAGTACCAGTTGACAAACAGGACACTAACAGCATAATAAGCCATAAGATTGACAGTTGAAGATAAAAAGCTGCCTGCTGATGATTTTTTGAAGTGCTATTAAGGGATGTATGGATAGAAGACAAAATATGGCATGGATAATATTGAGATATTCATCTTAACCCATAAGATATTTATCTTGACTTTAAATAAAATGCACCACAGTAACATTTGACTAACAGTTTTCCATAAAAGATATAGCAAAAATCTAAGAATTTCATCGATCCATTTATTTCCTTTGATAGTAATAGAGCACTGATAGGTAGAAGTATTACTTCCATTGGCTGGCAATTCCCATTATCTTAACTCTAAATTGCATTACAAAGACCACCAGCTTTTAAGAATGAAGATGTAAAAAAAATTATGCATTCTTTTCTTTTTTTTATTTGTGAGCAATATAAACAATAGCTAGCAATTTTCCATTAGCATATTTAAATGTCCAATGTGGGATATGGGCCAAGCAGAAAAGAGTTCAAAGCATTGCTTAAGTTTGTATGGATGGATACATGAAAAGCAAATGGAACACAGAGTATTGTTTCATGCTTGACATGTGTATCCCGTTGGTTTTTTTCAGGAGGACTAACTGATGATATCTAACAAACCTCCCAAAATTATAACCCTTAGAAATCAACAAGTTAAATTCATTTCTCCTCATATCTATTTCCAAGTCTACAGTCTTCCAAAGTGAACAATAATTACACAATAAAGCAATTTCCCAAGGCTTCTATACAAACCTTTCTCCTCTGATAAGAATGTTCAAGGGGGATGGGGGGTGGGAAGGCTAAACTGTTTTTGTAGCAAATGTTCTTAAAATGTTAGTTACTTGTTGTGCTAATAAATCACCCACAAAATGGTAGCATAAAATATGGCGTTTGCATGACTAATGCTTCCTTAATATTTCACATTTATTAGTTGTTAGTAAACCTTTCTAATTCTACAAATCATTGCAGATCTTTCAGCCTTCCCTCCTCCACCTCAGAAAGGCATTCATATTTATCACTTTTAATCTGTGTCACTGTGTATCAAAATGATTAGAGACAATGTAGGAAAAAAAAAAAAAAAAAAAAAAAGGACACTCAGGAAGCTTGAGAGGCATTCAAATGGATGTTGCACCTGGAACTACAACATCATTTTATCCTGTTTTAAAGGATTCTATGAGAACCAGATATTCTTATCTACATATACAATCTTTGCAAAAGAGACAAATCCTTACATAATACGTCGGGACTGCTAAGCTAGTCTGTCTCGTGTGTGTGTGTGTGTGTGTGTGTGTGTGTGTGTGTGTGTGTGTGTGTTTCTTTCAAAACAGGAGAAAAGCTGGAATTCAAATCTAAAGTTTAGTCACTTGAAACAAGGCCACAATATTCTCCCTCCATCCTAAAGATTGTGTAAGGTGGTTAGTTGGGGCTCCCGAGTAGCAGCTCCATGCAAGGAAATTGCCACTGGATCTTTAGTCTTTACAGCTCTCCTTTCCATATTCCCTTTCTCCATTTTGGGTCACTTCTACTGGCCCCTGCTGACAAATGGCTGCTTCTACAACCTCTGGTTAATCCCCGTGCCGATCTTCAGATTTATACCACAATGGCGGCTCTGATATTATTAACAAGATGTTTTCGCATCACTCTGATGACGACTAATTTTAAACGAATGTAACTTTGCAATTTTGAAAATAACACGACCCAACAGAACAGAAACGATTTTATGGAAAAAAAAAGAAATTTCAAAACAAAAAAGCTTTATTATTGCTGGTTGCACAATACCTGTTTTAATTGCATATTTTAAAGTTGTTTGGCAATGCGTCAAAATTTCCTCCAAATTTTGTGGTTGGTCTGCTAATTCCCAATTATACTCTTGAAGTAGCTCGTTGGGGTAGTGGAAATCAATCACTTTAGTTGATCTATCGAAACTTTTCACCACATACTGGAGCAAAATATTCATAACATCTTGCAGAAATGCCAGTGTGGGCCTCTCTCCATCACAGGCTGGCAGCAGGTCTGAAGAATGGAATGGAAAGGACGCTTTAGATTTTACTACGCAAAGACCCAAGCAATTACGGATCAGGCAATTTTTCTTTGAACTGAATTTATTAGCACTGTAATCGCAGTGCTCTGAAGGCTGAGGCAAGGGCATTCTCTGGGAGTTGGCGACCAGATCTGGTTTAAGGGCGAGAAGACCCCGTTTCAAACAAAACCCACAGCATCTGGAAACACAAGAAGACATAAATCTTTTTCCGGAATTAAATTTTGCATTTTTATTTGTAATATTGCGTGGTTTATTCTTTTTCAAAAAGAATGGTCCAGCTTGTCTATTTCACAGGTGTTTGTTTTAAATATTCTGAGTTAATAATTTTAAATGTCAGGATTCCACGTCCGGAATGTTTGGGAAATGCCTTCGGGCAAATCAGGAAAAGTGTATCATGCAAGTCAAGACATGGTCTCTGACTTCTGAAGGCTAGATGTTGCCTAAGTTGGCATGTGTGGATGAGTGTGAGCACTCTCTGCGTGCTGTTTGGGAGACTGGAAGTCGTATAAGCGGAGGTAAAATTTAGCGCACAGGGCTAGTAAATAGATTCATTCCTTTGTGAAATCACGGTTATAAATTATTCTGGATCCAAGCAAACATCTGAAAATCCCTGCAATTCCGAATTATCTAGGAGGATATCTGAAAACCTGCCCTACCCAGAGGCTGGGGCAGCACCGCCGAGAAGCCGACATTAGCTTGTGTCAGGGCCGCTGCCACCCCCAATCTTCAAGGCTGTGCTGGCACTGGGCGCTGTGGCCGCCCACTCGGGTTGGGGAAACGCCGGTTGGGGTCCAGCCCGCAGACCCCACGCCCTTCCAATTCAGTGGAAGATTCTCAGAGGGCCCCGCCCCCACCATCCACTTGGCGCGGTGGGGTCAGGCGACTGCGGGGAGGAGCAAGGTCCTGGCCAGCCGGCACCTTTACCTGTTGCGTGCAGAAACGCGTAGTTGATATCCGCTTTGGGGCAGTTGCAGGGTTTTTGGTCGCAGGTGCAGGTGACCTTCCGGGTGGCGGCCCGTGGGGCCATGCTCCCGCCGCTCTCCGCTGGCTTGTCAGAGTCTCCATAGAGTAGAGCTGGACAAGGACAGGGAGCGCGCGTCCTGGGTCAGCCGGCGACAGTCTGGGCTCCCGCATCCCCGCCCATCCTCGAGACTGGGCCTACGCTGGCCGCGGACTAGGCGACATTGCTCCCGCCAACCGCTAGCCCCCGACCTTGCCCGCCCTTCTCCCCAGAGCGCCACCACTTACCGCACAGCTTGTTTCCGATGCCACCGGTGAACTTTTTGAGCTACCTGGCACCAAGCTCTCGCTGCAATCGCCAGACAGAGGGGAGAGCGAAGCAGAAAGAGAACATAGGGGCGAGTGAAATTTAGTTCCAAGTGAACGAGGACTTTAAGTCGGGAGTGTGGGGATCCTGCGCCAACCTTGTGTGCGGCCTGGGGAGACTCTGCTTCCAGCAGGTGGGGGAGCCGGCGGAAACCTGACTCCAGGGCCAGCCCTGGCTTCACGGTGTCCCAGGAAGAAAACCACACCAAGGCTCGTCGCACTTGTTCGCCAGGTGCACAGGTTTCCAGACTCTTCTACTCCCAGTGGCGCCAGAGCTGCCTTTCCTAGACCCCAGGCTTGAGCCCTTGCTTGCCTTCCAGACCCTAAACTCTCTCTCCCTTTCCCATTTTGCCTTTCTTTGCCCCACTCCTTCGCTGCCCAGGGTCTAGAGGTCCAGAAGCAAAGCCCTGGTCCTTGAAGTCCGTCGACTTCTGCAGACGCTGAGGTCTTTCAGGGCTCTATATGCTTAGGGGAAGAGGCCGAGACACCCTGGGTCTCTTCCTAGGGGACAAAAGGCTGAGGAGGTTTGGGGGTTCTCACAGTTAAGGACTAAACCCGGGCAGCAGGGCGAAGCGCCAGAGTAAGTTTCCTGTTGCAGCTGTCAAAGCTTTGGTTATCTGCGTAGTCCCGCAAACCCCAAGCCTCCCCCAAAGCTCTCCCGCTGCAGGTCCGATTGTCCTACCTGTACCAGGGTTCTCGGGATCCCCAGAGCCATCTTCAGATCCGAAGGACCAAAAGCCAGAGCCGGGAGAGGCCATGGGCTCTGCGAGACTGGCGCCGGTCGCCTCCGAAGTGGCTGCGGGAGAGCTGCCTTTGGCTCGACCCTGCACGCGCGCGCGTGCGTCTGTGGTGAGTGTGTGTGTGTGGCGGGAGGAGGGCAACGCGCGGGGACTGGCGCGTCCGCGCGCGACGAAGGTGGGTGTCACACAGGGGCAGGAAACGTGCTGTCTGCGTGTGCCGGTGCTCGTGCGTGTGTTCCAGTCAGGGCGTAGGGACGCGGCTCTGCTGTTCGCCGAGGTTAAATGGGGAAGTCGCCAGGATCCTCGCAGTCTGGAGATTGGAAAGTGGACGGGGCCCAAGAGATTTTGAGGGAGAGGGAGCTCGGTAGGGAGGTGAGGGACTGACGGAGGCGAAATGGAGGGGCTGGATCGTGAGGTGCGAGGCTGTGCGTTCTAGCGCGAGTCAGCTGCGGGGGAGGGAGGGAGGCGTGCCGGCCCCGCGCTGACCCAGCCACAGGCACTCCTGGCGCTGTCCATGGTGCTACCGCAGCCCGCCGCGCGCTGCCCTTGGTGACCCAGAGACCTGGGAGACCTTGGCGAGACTGGAAGGGTGACCGAGACCGATTTTAGGAGTGCATCGATTGGCTCATTGTTTGAGGGCCGGCTCTGGCTGAGGCCGAGCAAAAGCAGTTCTCGTGCGGGCAGTTCTCGTGCGGGCATTTCTCTAAACCGGCGCCGAGGTCGCTGTGACCTCAAGAGCCCAGGCCACCTGGCCGCAGTCAGGCACAACTTCAGAGCATGGGGAAGGTACCTAGAGGGGAGGGAGGTGGGCTGCCTACACGCCGAAGGATTCATTTCATCTTCGTGGAAGAGCCTAACGTCTTCCTGCTGAGTTGAGCCAGCTTGGGGGGTGGGGGTGGGCACCGTTCCTGCGCAGTCATGCGCTGGGTACCAAGACCCATGGTCCAGATTTTGACTGACGGCTGAAGAGAAAGACTGCTGATTGAAGCAATTAAAATCCACGCTGGAGGCTATCACTGAGGATCTCGGGCTGGGAAAAATTAAATAAATAAATAAAACGACCAGAAACTTCTTGAAAAGGAGCGGGGAGAGCTAACACAGCCCACAGACTGATGGTTGATGGGGGAGGGGATCCAGTTACTAGGTGACCTTGACCCATAGAGGCGTGAAACAGCCTACTGCCTCCCATGCGTGACTCCAGGACGCGGGTGCGTAGGAGGGGTGTAGGAGGAGTACAGGGGGTTTCCAAGTAAGCAAATCAGACTTTCCAAATCCCAGGAGAAAAGGCATCTCCTCTTTTCCGGGAACTCAAACCAATGGCCCCTTCCCAAAAGGAACCCTTAAGGCCGGGGAGAGCCTAGGAACATAAAATCGACAACCCCCAGGGCCAGGGAGCAGTGGCTCTGCTTTTCCTAAAAGAGAAATGAAGCAATCCTTTTTGTTTTCTTTTCCCTAACGGCTCTTAAACAGGGGCGGCTCCTGGAGGGCTTGGGGCCCTCGGAGTTCACTCCTGCCTACACTCTAACCATGGCTCCTCAGGCTCACAGGGAGCTCAAGAAAGACAGGCAGGGAAGTGTTGGTTTCACCCCTTTGCAATCGCCTTCTCTGCGTGTTCAGGGCTAATGTCAGCCCTTCCCATAGTCTCAGTAGCTCCTCGTTCCTTCTCTGAGTTTTTAAACGAAGCACCAATGCTGTTGCCAGAGCAGGGACCTAGAGCCTTCAGTCTTGGCGACCAGAATGACTTATTTTGTTAGAGATTTCGGGTGGCTGTGCAGACGCCCAAGCCTTGGGTCTCCAAGTGCACTCTCTCCACAAAGCTCCTTTTTCTCATATGCCCCAAGCCAGAACCCATGAAGTATCTAGCTAGTGATCGCCCACACCCGCTGAGGCCGCAGGATCCAGGGTGGCATCTGGCTCTGTTGGGTGCTGCCCAATGCGAGAAGCAAGCAGGGGCATGGTCAAGCAAGGCTGTAAACTTGACCCTAGGCCTCAGTTTGACCAGTCTTTAGGGCACTCTCAGTCACTTCATCTGGCAGAGTCAACAGCTCCTGGAATTCAGGGACCTTGGATCCAATGTCTGCTGGGCACTTGCTCCATCAAGCCTTGCTGATATGACTCACAGAGCCTGGTTCTTTGTTTAGATCCATACCAAATCCTGCAAATAATTTGCTTCAAGCCAGCTGGCTCCGGATGAAGCTTTTTTACTATGGATGAGTGGTCCGAAATAGAAAGGTTCATAAACACACACACACACACACACACACACACACACACACACACACACACACACACACACGAACGCACCCACCTTCCCGAAAACAAAAAGAATCTCAATATTTGAATTTAATTTCTTCAAAAATAGTGACTTAAAGCGGCGCCGTTTAAACGCAATTAAAGCTCTCAGCCCTGCATGTTTTTAAATCAAATGGTGGTATTTACAATAAAAGAAATCCTTTTTTGCTATTCCCCACTTCAGATGCAGGTGGGACTAGGTTTGTCTTTTAAAAATCTATCCCTTCCTGGACAGCAATTTGCTTCGTAAATTTCTTTCATTTTCCCAAAGAGCCCATCTCCCCCTCTCCCCTTTTGCTCTGGTTGGCGACAACAAAAGAGCACAGGGAGGTAATAATTACAGCCATTAGTTGACAAAGGAGGCAGCCCAGACTGGGATGGGAAGGCTGCTACCCGGAGGAAGGCTTTCCGAGGCTTCTCTTCTACTGTGGGAGACCCGCACCACATCTGCACAGACCACAGGAAGGTGTCCCAGGACAACCCATTTCTTGCCTGCAGTGCACCCAAAAAACCCGTGGCAGATTGGGCCAAAGAAGGGTACTTGGTACAAATTTTCCCCATGTCCTTTTGGTGCTTAAATGTTGAGAAACTGAGAAAGTATAGATGAAAAGAAAGGGGGGATGAAAACAACTAAGACATTGCAATCTTCCACCAAGGTCTGGCTACTTCCCTTTCCAGTCTTAACCTGGAGTTCAGGGACCTGGGGTAGAGGTGTTTGTCGCCTCTTTACCCAGAAGTTAATATGCATTTGCAAATACTCTTGGGAGGACTCTAGTATTGGGGGCCACTGGAAGCTAGGACTGAATGATGGGTCTGCAGGCTTAGAAGCAGGGTTCCTCCCTACAGCCAGCACCTGCTCCAGGTGGGGCGCTGGAGCCACAGGAAGCCTAGCCAGCACAGGGTACCCTACTCCCGCCTCCCGGAGCCCTGCCAGCCTGGTTTCTTGTGCCAGGTACAAGTCCTGACAATCGATTCATGGGTCGTCACTATTAGGATGACTCCTCTGTCCAGCCTGTTTGTCGGACTCCAAACCGGAGTGGAGCTAACTAGGGAAGGAACAGAGCGCAATTGGATTTGGGGCTTGGCCCCGTCACGGTAGGAGGCCTCTCCTCCGCCCGGACTCCATTTGTAAGATGTTCACCAGCTGCACAGCCTAGTCTGCGAGTTTTAGAGGCTAATTCTGTAGAGACCATGACAACTCCCGGACACGGACACAAATGTTATCAGCGCTGCCACCTAGTCCTCCCTGGAACCCTGCCTGCACCTTCTTTACCCACTCTGGGTGGTGTGGACCTGGAAGGTGTCTTACATGGATGGGTTAATCTGGAGCTTTTTTTGTTTGTTTGTTTCTTATTTTTGATAAGTCAAGTATTGAGGAAATTGCCTACCACCCACTACCTTTTTGCCCACTTTTGTGTGGTCAGCTTCCAGTGAGGGGAGGGTACTTCAAATTTTCTCAGTAAGAGATCTTACCATTTGACAGTCCCCAATGCGAGGGCCAGTGGCAGTGAGGCTTGGCCGCCACCGAGAAGGCTATTTGAGCCAGAGCCAGTGTGGGACTGGAGGTCCCTCCGGAATTCTAAATACAGTTTAAGGTACACTGTGCTTGAGGGTAACTGGGGCTGGGAATTTGCTGCTGAAGACAGAAGTCATCTCAGTTTCTGCCACCAGCCTAGCTGATTACCAGAGACAGAGGCCCCCAAGGTACAAGGCAGAAACACCCTTGTAAAACTCACTTGCCAAGATGGTGATTTTATTTAGCAGTGTTAGCAGTATTAATAATCAAGAGAGGAGATAACCCGAATTTGAGATGAGTTCACCTTCAGAGTTCTTTCCACTGCCACCTTGCCTTTGTTCTGGCATATACAACCAAGAATGGCTGTCCTTTGGCCCTGGGAAAGTCTTTTCAAGAAAGAAGAAATCGCTTAATTTGTTTAAAAATAAGCAAAGGGGTGGTGACGGCCCAGGCACAGATAGAGGAATAATGTGGGCCATTAGGGCAATGGGGGTGATGGACAGGTGGGAGTAGTCTGGGGATCCAGTATCTGGAACTCCCAAAGGGGTCTATTCTCTCTTGGGTCAGGGCCTCGAGGTGGCCCTAGTATTTGAGAGCAGAGCTGGCAGGCTATCAAAGGCTTTGGTGCCTGAGGGTTCTGAGGGTTCCAGTTTGAGGGTTTGCCCGCTGTAGCTTTGGCCCTTGTAGCATCTCAGGGGCCAGCACTTTCTGAAGGCTCCACAGCTGTGCTACAGCTGCTGTACCAGGCGCTGGCGCTGGGAGGTTTTCCGCAGGAGCCTCCTGTAGTCATAGGGGTTGGCTGAAATCTCCTCGCTGCCCTTGGCAGTCCAGCACCTGCAAGTTAGACAGGGTTCTCTCAGTCTATGGCAACTGCTCAAAGCAGCCAGAGAATTTCCTCCAACCCTCCTAGGGCTAGGTGCTCCTGTTCCTTGAGCTGTCCACCAACCATAGACATTTAAGATACAATCAAAATCCTAGGCTAAATGACTCAACGTAGCTGTCTGTAAAAATGTTCTTCAGTTTTGCAGAGTTGAAACTAGTGGCTTTTGTGTTCAGATGAGAGCATATCACAGAGGCAGGCTTTGTTTGGAACAATAATTCACAGCTAATAAAGAAATGCTTATTCTAGAATGTGCCTTATTTAATTTTTTAAATACTTTTACCAAACAGGAAGATTCAAGGTATATAAATACATGTCCACCTTCTGGATTTTTGTTTATTTTCTTTTCTTGTTTTTCCAGACAAGGGTTCTCTGTGTAGTCCTGGCAGACCAGGATGGCCTCGAACTCAGAGATCCTCCTGCCTCTGCCTCCTAAATGCTGGGATTAAAGTCAAGTGCCATCACTGCCCAGCTCACCTTCTGAACTTTTTGTTTTTTAATTTATTGTTTTACATGTCGATCCCAGTTCCCCCTCCCTCCCTTCCTCCTTTCCTCCCTCTCTCCCTCTTACCCTCTCTGTCCCTCACATGCACCCTGACCACCCTCCCCTCCCATCCCCCCACCCCAATGGATGGCATTGCACCTTCTGGACTTTTAAATACTGCCTCCATCTGACTAATCACTCTAGCAGGGGCACAGGCACTCCTTGCTCTGTTGGCTTCTCAAGGCTTCATTTTTTTTTTTTTTTTTTTTTTATCCCCAGACAGGGTTCCTCTACTTAGACCAGGTGATCCTATTCCTCCCTGCACTGTAGACCAGGCTGGCCTTGAACTCAGAGATCTGACTGCCTCTGCCCCCTGAGTGCTGGGATTTTAGTTTCTTTCTTTCTTTCTTTTTTTCAGAATAGGAAAAACAAATATAAATAACTCATTTGGTACTACAAGAGACCTAAAAGCAATCTTGAACAAAAAGAACATTATGTGGTTCAAAAACCTACAAAAAAGTGATAGCAAACAAAACAGCATAAAAACTGTCATAAAAACAGATACACAGACCAAGGAAATGGAATAGAGGGCTCATAAATAAACAGATTCATTTTTAGTTCACTGTGTTTGACTAAGATGCCAAGAGCTTATAGAAGGGAAAGGACAATGTCTTCAATATATGTTGTTGGGAAAACTGGATACTTCGCAGCATATATGGAAGTCCATTCAAGAAGATTAAATACTGCCATCCAAGACAGCAAATCTGCTAGAAGAAAATATAGAGGAAAATATCTACAACACTGGTTTGGACAGAGGATTTTGAATGTCATCACCAAATCACAGGTGACAAGTGTAAACACAAGCACAAACAGATCAGATTTTACCAAAAAGTGGGTAAATAGGATTACAGCAAATAAAAGAATCAAAACAGTGAAGAAATAATTCACTAAAGGGAAAGAAATATTTGCAAATGATAAAACGGATAAAGGGGACAATGTCTAAAGTATACAAGGAACTCAAACGATTCAATAAAAATAAGTGAAATGGTTAAAAAGTGGCAAAAGACCTGGAGACACCTTTCAAAAGAAAGCACGCAAATAATCTAAGATGTACATGCAAAAAGTGTTCAGTGCAAGGCTGAGTGACTGTCACGTTTTAGGAACAAAGGGTTCCAGTACCAATACAGTACCATTCTGACTAGAAATAAGAAAGAATCAAGTTTCCAACAGTCTGACAAGAGGACTGGTTTGCTTAAAATGATATAGTCACTAAACAGGGTTAGGGAATCTCCATGTTCAGCAGCCTTAACAGATTGCTAAATTTTTAAAAGAGTGAACATTTGAAATAATTTTGTTAGGTTAGAGAGATGACTCAGTGGGTAAAAATGTTTGTTGCGCAAGCCTGATGTCTTGAGCTCAGATCTCTGAAACTTGTAGAAAGCCAGTTGTAGTGGTGGGAATCTACAATCCCTGCACTCCTACAGTACCAAGGAGGTACACCTGGGAGAGCTGATCTGAAGCCTGGGGTATGTAGTATAGCAAGCAGTAAGATCAAGAGGCAAAGGTAGAATGCAAAAAAAGCTTGCAAATGTTGCTTTCTGTCTGCAACATGAACACTGTGACACATCTATACTAGAACTCGAATGCATATGATGCACATACACAGAAAATTAAAAAGATCACACTCTAAGGGAAGTAGGTAGAACAAACAGGTCGCATGGGTATTTCCATTTACAGGAAATGTTCTAAATAACTACAGAAAGCAAATTGATTAGTGGTTGCCAGGAAACAGGAGTGGAAGGGTAGTGATATTGGTAGGCATTAGGTTTCCTTGGGGAGCCATGAACACATCCTAAAGTTAGTGGTGGGCATGCAATAATGTGAATATATTAAACCCACTGAATTGGACATTTTTAAATGGTCAAGTGAATTCTGTTGTATAAATGTATACATTTTATCTTAAAATTTAAAAGGATCAACATTATTAATCAACAAGGAAATACAATTTAAAATCACAATAAAACATGACCTCATACTATGTAGGATGCCTGCCTATTATCAAAATGTAAATGCTGATGAGTACTGGTGAGGATCTAAAGAAACATAACCCCTTTAACAGTGTTGGGAGAATGTAAATTGGTACAACCATCACAAAGGACAGTGAGTACACCCTTCAGAAACATAAATGCCTTCATATTTACCAACTGTTATTAATGATATCCCCAAAGCTCACTACCAGGTACATCAGCAAAGGAAATGGAGTGAGTATTTTGAGAGAGATCTATAGTCAAATGCTCACTGCCGCATTATTCACAACACCCAAGATATGCAATCAAGCCATGTGTCCATCAACGGATGAATGAATAAACATGTAGTTGTTACACTCCGTGAGGTATCATTCAGCCTTAAGAAGGATTTACAATTCCAGTTGTGGTAATGTGGATAACCCTGGAGGACATTATGTTAAGTCAAATGTCTGTGAAGTTCTGCAGGACCCCCACTCATGTGTGCAGCCTAAAATGTCAAACTCACAGGAGGGTGCTCAACAGGGCTTGGAGACGGAGCTGGGAACATACTGATTAAAGAACATAAATTTTCAATCGGTAGGAACAAATTTAAGAGATCTATTTTGTGATCATAATTGATGGGAGATGTTATTCTGTATATGTTTCTCATACTGGTTAATGAATAAAGCACTGTTGGCCAATAGGAAAGGAGATAGGAGGGACTAAGAGACAAGGAGGAAAGAGGAAGTGGTAAGAAGGAGCCAAGATGGAGAGTCTGGAGAAGGTAGAACCGCCGCCGCCTCTTAGAAATACATTGATCACTTGAAATTTACTTTATGTAGATTTTTAAGGCAATGAAAATTTTAATCAGTTTAAATTAGCTATTCCACATGTAAACATATTTTAAAATTATTCTTTTCATTACCACAAATGCACACGATTTTAATTTATCAATTTAGTTTTTAAAATTTATTTTAAATTTATCAATTTTAATTTGTCAGTTTAAAAAACCCATGAAGTATTATGTTTGTTATTGTTGGTGCACCCTTCCTCAAACCTTACTGAGCAATATCATAAACAGTTGGTGTCTACCTGTTAGTAGCTGTGGGTATATTCTTATACACATAAAGACATTCTTTCTGAATTAATTCAATTGGGCATAAAATTTAGTCTCAAATTTTGCTAATTGTTCCAAAATGTAATTTAGAGCTATTCTCCTTTTGCATTTGTTTTCTGTTTCAATTCAGGATCTCAATGACTTAACCACATTGTTGCTGTGAATTACCTTCACAGTCTACTTAGCAAAAGTCCTCCCCCTTGGATAACTTTGTTCAGCATTGCTAAGTGAATATTATTTTCCTCTAACCTCAAGATCATCTGATATGAAGACCACACCTTTGTTGACCTGATTTTCACTATTTCTTTAAGTCCCCAGAATGTTTACATAAAGTGACAATATTGAACAATGGTCACAGTCACTGAATCTAAGGTTACAAAATCCTGTGTTCAAATTTTCTGACCTCATCATGTGGGTGACTACAGTTACTAGCCTCTGGAGACCTAACCTCCGCATGGAGCAGTAATAGTAACTGTCTTACCAGTTCAATGAGACAACAGCATAGTGTCTAGAACAAAGTAAGCACTCAGACAATGCCGGCTCTTCGTATTCTAGTAGACACAAAATACACATCCATGGATGTTGCTGGGAAGCAGGCAGTGTTTCTGGGATATAATGCATGCACAGTAGGCATGGATCTGTCAGTTGGTGGAAGAGAAAGAATATACTAGAGATGAAGTAGAGTCCACTGTTACAATAGGAAGCAGGCAAATCAGTGAAAAGCAACTGAGCAGAGTGTGAAAACCCCTGGGTTGGGGAACCTTCACTCAGTTTGTGACCACAGGCAACAAATCATTTCATCTCCCTGGCACTTGTGTTCTAGTCTCCCACACAAAATTCTGTGCTTCTGCTAAAATCCCACCAAGTGTGGTCAGGTTATAGTTTTTAGTTCAACAATGAGACAATGCATCTGTTTTTGGAGACAAGGGTTTACAGATCATACTTCAGGTAGAGTTAGAAAGAGCAAACGAAGGTGGATAATAATAGCCATCAGTATTTATAGAAATCCTCTTCTATGTACATAGTGTGCTAAACAGATTGTCATTTCACTTAATCTCTGTAACAAGATAGTGAGGTAGGAATTTTGAAGATTCCTCTGTGGGAATTAAGAGCTCAGAAACACAAACAAAGCTTCTCAAGTGGCTCAATCAGGGTCCAAACTCCAGACATTTGGACTTCAAGAATTCTCCTCTCTAACCATAATTGCATACTGCAAAAGAGAAGAGTGAGTGATTCTGGGTACCCTAGCCTAACAGGATGCTGGCTAAGGATTTCCAATCAGCTCCCAGTTGCCTGTTAATGCTCTTATTTCTCATGTACCATGCTTAAATTTTATTATGCACCCCTAGTTTCAAAACTGCTCAATGAATTTTGGAGGAAAGAGGAAAATTATTCCTAAAGTTTTATATAAGCTGCAAGATAAATTACTTAATGTCACAAAATTAGTGGTAAGATAAAAAAGACACCTATTATTTTCATGAATTCTTTTTTTCCAAAATTGTTTTTGGTTTGTCATCCCTGATTCTGAAAATTAGAAACATAATTAAAAATCCAATAAGTGAGGCCAGTCATGGTGGCATACACCTTTAATCCCAATACTTGGGAGGCAGAGGTAGGTAGATTGCTGTGACTTCTAGGTTAGCCTGGTCTGAACAGAATTCTAGGCTAGCAAAATTAAATGGTGAGACTCTGTCTCTACACACCTGTAAGTAATTAAAATTACATTGTTTAAACCTCAATACAGATATGAGTATGTTGTGCTGCTTATAGTTAGGATAGCAGTTTATCACTTAAATTGACACATTTTAAAGGGATATTGTTAATAACTACACTAAGAAAAGGGGTGTGAATGGGAGCCTTTCCTAGGAAAACTAGAATGTATGATCTTTCTGCCTTTATATAATGATATTACTTTGAGCAATATATCACTAATAAGATGAAATATTCAGGAAAATATAGTATCATTATGGCACATATAAAACAAAATTGTGTAATTTGGAATTTTTGAATTTCCATTTAAAGTTTATTATTGAACATTATACAGACTGTACATTATTACCTTTCATTAGCCTCCATGCATTGATCCTGGTGCTCCTTCTGTGGTCTCCATTCTTTCACATTAGAGCTATGCGCCTTTGGTCCAGAATGAGTGGGCAAAAATTCCTTGTAATAGAAATCTTCCAAACCTAGTAATTTTCCTTGACTGGGAATGAACATATAAGCATGCTACACAATCAGTCTAATTTCTTCTCACTTGACTTACAAACTAAGCATTTTCTTCTTGCTATTTACTGTAAACTAAGAGCATCACAGACATGCCCACATGTATGGGAGGAATCTTGAAATGTAAAAAGAGTATATTCTGTTAATTAAAAACATCCCTCATCTCTTACCTTAAATAGGACATTAACTGCTAGGCTGGCTCCTTTTGCTTTTATCAAGTTTGATTTAATGTGAACTGGTAGTTTCTAGAATTGCTAGTGACAATGGTGTCCAGTTTGGCCAGCCCACATTCACATTCATACCAGGCTCATGGATAACTGTCCTGAAAACTGGCCTTGGTGAGTATATACAAAGCATTTTCAAGTGTTCTCATCCATAACCTTAACTGACAACTGTTTTGGTATTACCAAGTGGTAAATAGGGATCTCTGTTTATGTTCAATATAAGCACTCCTTCTGTTCCTAGCATTATCTGAAAGTTATTTGACATGACAATAAGATTAAAATGTCAAACTATTTAAGTATTGAAAGACTGCAATATTAATAGGGGAAGGAGTCATGTGAAGACCTTGCCATCCTAATGACCCATAGAAGTATAAAATATGACATTCAATGTGTATCAAAGAACCATATAATAAACGGAAAAGAAAGTTTGTGGATACTGAAATGTTTTGATTGCTTAATTACCATTATTAAACGGGCAGAGAAATGCAGTTTATCCCAATGATGTAATTCATTCAAATCATGTTTGAGTTCTTAGTGGATGCTTTGTATAGTTCTGGCTCAGTATGTTTAATTTATAAGTTCCATGTATTCCTCACACTTAGTATATATACATGTTGAGATCATGCTGCTTTCCAAATATATGTAATTGGTAATAAAATTTGAACATAAAGATTTGTCATTTTATTTGAACAAAATGATGCTGTAATTTAGAAAAATAATTACCTGTCTTTTCTTGGCCTCCGTTTTTCTTCTTGGATTGACTTCTAATGGGAATAGAGGAATTGAAAATATATAATACATAATAATATGCAATCATAATTTATGATATTTATTATCTTAATGATGGATGAGAAAGAAGAACCAGAATAAGTGATTACTAGCTTATAAAACTATTCCATACTATTCAATTCTGTTTGTATGGGATTCTGTAAAAGGCAAATTCATAATTGACAGTCAATTAGTGATTGCTTAGGATTTGAATCAGGAACAGATTGTGAAAGTGACTAATAATGGGGAGAGTTTCATTTTGGAGTAATAGAAATCTTGTAGAATTGATTGTGGTAATGGTTGTACTAAAAGCTATTTTGTTGCATTCTTACTGGGTGATTTATATGACATGTGACATCCCAACACATGAATAAATATACCTACATATGGAACTCTCTGTGTGCACATCCATGTAGATTAATAAGCATTATGTAGTTTTCTATTTGTGTTTGGGAGCTAGAAGAGTGATCTAAGCCAGGGATAATGATTCTCAACTCAGCAGTGACTGAGGTCATGAGAGCTAATGCTATTATTTTATGGAACTTAAAGGTGAAGAGGTTGTAAGTTTGAATTCTGGGCAATAACACAAGGGAGAGAAGCATTATGCAAAAACATGGTGAATTCGCCAGAGGTGTGGGGAAGACTAGAATTGACCCATCTAACTGGAAAGCTTCATTTTTCTGTCTGTGACATGTGCATCTTGTTTCCAGTGAACTCTTAGATTCTAAGGGTTCTTGTGGGCATGGAGAAGTTCTGTTTCTTTCTGTGGCATACAGCATGTAGCCTGAATAAGTATTGGAAGTGGAGGGACCCTTGGGTCAAAGGAATCCTTTGGGTGGGGGAAGACTTGGGGCCTGAGGGGATGCTGCTCACTGTGGGAGTTTAAACAATATACTGTGGTAGCTTGACATGGGCAGAAGCTCTATATCTAGTGAAGAAGCATTTTGGCTGGATTTCTTGCTGGAGTTAACTGAGCCATTTGAAGGAAGAACAACATAGCTGAATTTATGGTTTAGAGTTGGCTTTTTTGGTGTAGGTTGAGGAAGCCTGAAACAGTCTTGATTGAGAAATGATGATGGTCAGAATTAGGGATACTCTATGTGGTTAGAGAAGGAGGAAGAACTGATAGTTAGAAGGTATAATATAGAACTGGCATAGGTGTCAGGTATAAGAGGGAGGGCAAGACCCAGGACAGCCACTAAGTTCTGGGCTTTGGAAACCAAGGTGATGGCAGTGGCATGCATGAAGGACAGGAACATGAGGGGAAGGAAGGAAGGCCCAGCAGAGACCATACACCCTACCAACAGAAGTTCACTTCTCTTTTTCTACTTGCATAATAGCATCTCATTAAAATCTCTGTTTGGAAGGCTTTTCCATGATGGATTTCCCTTCCTAGGTTGACATTTTATGTAAGCTCAGATAAGTGGCTACCAGAGAAAGCTTCTGCGAGAACAAGGTATGTCCAAGACTACAAGAGAAGCCAGGGCCATGAGGAAAAGGGATGGAGTAAAACAAAGGAGACATTTAATGGGCTATCTGTGAAAATGGAATCCCAGGAGGGCCGCCATGTTGCAAGGCTTTCTGGGGCAGCTTTAATGTAGCCACAGTTTCCACTGGGCTTCAGTTCGATTGTAAGAATGAGCCACTTACATGCAGTAAATAGTAGTATGTAGAATCTTCAGGGTTATTTAATGTTTTGGGTTTTCGGGGTCGTCTTGGAGGTCTCAATATTTTTGGCTCTTCTTTAGAGACATCTATAAGAAAGGTGATCATAAATAAGTTCTAAACTCTAGAAAATATGTTTTCCTTTGGATAAATGAGAACTTCTATGCATGTAAACTGTATTTGTTATTTGCCCGTATTATATTTCTAGTCATGTGTTTTCCTCCATATATCTGATGATCTAGGACTCTGAGAGGAAGAGAGGAGGAAAAAGGAGCAAGAAGAGTTTGGCAATGCGGAATGGGAATACAAGTTCATAGAAGGGATGAAGCCAGGAGCATTCTTAGAATATACGGGTCGAGTCTATTTATCTCATTTTTACCTGGATGGCAAGAAACATAAAAATACAGTATCAAGTTATTATAGATATTATTAATATTTTAGAAACACTTCAAAGTTGTTTGTGGCTAAATTTTAACTTGGCTTTAATACCATCTAATGTCTGAATTGCTGTATTAGAATAATACTGTTGTAACAAAAATAAATTGTAGTTGGCAAGGAATCTGAATAATTGCCATGCAAATGAGGAACAAAAAATTCTTAGAATAAAGGAATTCTTGGCCCTGCATCCATCAAATCATCTCCATTCAATCTGAGTATTATTGCAGATTCCATTGAACATGGCTATGGGGGCTGGGCAGGCACAAAGGAGGAAGTGAATCTGGAGAGAAACAACAAAGTTTGTTTGGAAAATGTCACGAGCAAGCCTAATTCTTGCAGAAGATCAAGCCAGCCCAATCCTAGCATGGCTGGAAAAGGGGCTTGTGAAGTCCCAATTCTTGTCTGGGAAGCTATTGGCAACTGGTGGCTGTTGGGGGAAGAAGTTTTCTTGAGGGACGAGGCCCCTGAGATGCTACTGTATCCCAGTACCTCTTCCTATACGGTAAAAGGACTCAGTGAACAAGTGGAGTTGGTTGGGAGGGAAAAGTGGTGGGGGAGTAGAAGTAGAATTAGAATGAGAGAGGGTGGACTTGACTGAAATGTGTTATATGTATATATAAACACTAAATAAAATATTTTATTATTATTTAAATTTTTATGTATGTATTTCATGCATTTGAGTGCTTTGTCTGTGTACCACGTGACTGCCTAGTGCTGGTGGAGGCCAGAAGGGGGTGCTAGGTGCTTTGGAACTGATTCCTTGGAACTGGGGTTATAAATGGTTGAGAGGCACCAAGTGGATGGTGGAAATCAAACCAGGGTCCTCTGCAAGAGCAGGTAGTGCTCTTAATCACCAGGCCATTCCTCCAGCCCCATAAATAAAGTATTATTTTGAAAAACAAAATACCTCCTAGATGTCAAGGGTACCCTTCACAGACAGACTGTAGGCCCTTTCTGTCCTATTCTTTGTATCTCTGCACCATTAAGTGTCACCCACCATCCTGCTTTCGGACCCAAGGACTGTATTTCTGAAGAGGGACTCCCTTCTTGCTTTTTCCTGAATTCCCAGAGGACTAGAGTTTAGTTGCTAGCACCATGTCAGGCATCTCACGACCTTCCATCACTCCAGTTCCAGGAAACTGACCACTTTTGGTTTCAACTGGCATCTGCGCACTCGTGTGCTTGCACACACAGACACACAAGAAAGACAGGCAGGCAGGCAGGCAGGTACGCACGCGCACACACACACACACACACACACACACACACACACGGACAAGGGAAAAACTGACAAACCAAGAACAGAGTCCTTTGGAGGAAACCTACTGATGTAATACTGTGATCTCAGACTTTGTTCCTCTCCAATGGAAGGTGACAGTTCTGCTGCTTAAGCCACTTGGTCTGTGGTTTGTTATGACAGTCCCAGAAAATGAATATAGAACCCAAGGATGTATTAGTTGCTACTGCTTTCTCTCTTTCCCCCTCTCCCTCCCTCCTGGTGTGTGTGTGTGTGTGTGTGTGTGTGTGTGTGTGTGTGTGTGTGTGTGTGTGTTTGTAGGCCTGAAGACAACAATGGACACCTTCCTTGATTGTTCACCACTTACATATTGAGCCAGGGTTTCTTGATGAACCAGGGGTTTGACAATTATTGATAGTCTAGGTAGCCAGCTTTCCCCTGGGATCTTCTACCCCTGCTTCCTTAGTGCTTTTCTAGTGGTCACATGTTTGACTGGCTTTTATATGGGCTCTGAGGAATACACACCTTGGTCCCCATGCTTGGAGGAGAAACATATATCTCCTGAGTTATCTCCCAACCCTTGATATTCAGGATCTTTGTTCATGAAGATTTTTATATAATGGGCTTAAGAGATGTGGGCAGTAGGGATGCTTGTTCAAGTTTTGAAATGCCCCTGACAGACTCCTGACTTTGCCCAGGTGGTCAGCATGGGACAGGGATTTGGAGCTGTCTGGAGGCTTGCATCCACATTAGCTGGCAGGCATTGGGCTGAGTGGACAGTGGGTGCTCACTATGGTTTTATTAACTGGGTCACTGACTTGTCATCACATATAAAAGCAAATATCCAATGCTCCAAAGATAAATGTAAATAAGACAACCAATAAAACTCTGGGAAGAAAATCTAGGTGAATTCATGAAGCACTTAGGGCTATAAATACCTTAATCAAAATTCAGAAGTCAGAAAGGATATGTATTTGTGCATCTTAAGTAGCTAAAGAACTGAGATATGAGTAGTCTAGGGATTCAAGACTGGACTAGCACATGTGAGGCTCTGGGTTCAATCCCCAGCACCATTAAAATAAAAGAGAAACGCCTTTGTGTGGTAATAAAATCAAAAGGCACAAGACAAACTTAGAAAGCTGTATTTTACAACTAACTCCACTGACAAATAATGGACTGTTCATGTAAACACAGTGCTGACAAAAGCCTACAAATGTGCAGACCAACACGAAAATAGACAAAAGATACAGATGAAAAGATCAAGACGAACAAATTAATAAGGTAAATCAGCATCAAAGGCAGCTCCACAAGGGGGAAATGCTGCAACAACAATCGTTTTTTTTTTTTTTTTTTTTTTTTTTTTTTTTTTTTTTTTTTTTTTTTTGTTTTTTTTTACCACAGACAGATGAGAAAAGATTACAAAGAAACATAACCGGTATGGGCAGGATGTCAGAACAAGTATGTTCACAGAAGGCTGAAGCAAATGCCAATTGTTCCAGACTTTTAGGAAAGTAGACCCACAATAAAGAACAAAACAACACAAGACAAAACCATCTTTTCTCTCAATAATCTTATTAGTCCTGAAATTTATCCCATACAATTACAGTTCTAGTAAAGAAAAATAATTTTGAAGATGTTTATGCCAATATTTTTCAGTGTCAAAACTTGAGACAAAGCACATGCATGCGTTTGCAAAGCATAGGAAAGAACTCATGTTTTATAATAAGGGTTCCTAAGAGGGGAGTAAAGTGGGTTTGAATGCAGGGAAGGAGCAGGATAAAAGAGAAAAAGAGGATGTTAGCTAAGAACACATTTATAAAAGTATAAATACGAATGTGGGTATGAGCCCTAGCAAAGTGCAAATACACTGAATTGAATTTTCAGAATTTCTAAGCACTTCTATGCTTTATAGAATTCATATTAGCTTAGTTTTTATACTTATTCCTTTTTCATGAGGACATCTAAAACAGGGGGCTAAGTAGTATTAAAAGGGTGGCTTCCTAAGACATTGGCCTGTGAGGTGGACAGCCAGGGAATGAAACAGATTGATGGGTCAGATTGCTCTGCCAACTTTTCTTGAACTGTTTTGTTTCCTGGCTTCTACAAGCTTTCTTTTTCTGTGAGTTTATCAGCACACAAGTTTATTCTGTGTCCTAATGTCCTTCTTCATTTTGTTCCTTTGGGGGAACACAAGCCTTGTCAACTAATCGTCCTGTCCCCATAATTACAAAAATGACACAAACATTTATAATAACAAACTTTCCACACTGTATCAATGTTGGCACTAGCAAAATTAGGTTTGTGGCTATTTCATGTGATGTGAATGATAAATGCTAGCTTACAAAGGTTACAGCCAGGAGGCAAGGCATTTGTTCATATTACAGTGCTAATAATAATTTCCTTAAGTGTTTTGATTTATCAGAAATGTACCTTTTGGATAATAAATTGACAAACATTTCAATATTTTATATCCAGAAGAAAGGAAACAAATTTAAAACTCACTGATAGCATTTGCTTTAGAAAGTTAAAGTTTGGTATTTTTCCTGTTTTAATGATAATTACACTATTTTACTTAATTATGCACACAGTGTGATTTGCATACGTGTTAAGTGCCTAAATCAGGTGTCAGCTGCTGTGCATTAAGCTAACTCTTAAGAAGTCAATTTTTCAGTTTTTGTAAATTTCCATTTCCTCTTGACAGACTGTGACCTTCAAGAAATATAATGACCTATGGAATTCTTAAGGACTTCTCTTTAGGTGCCTTAAAAACACACTCGCCAGGACTGATATAGTCACTTGCCTTTTCCTCATTCAGCTCATATACCCTCTGGCCAGGCTAGGAAAGCTAGAGATCTGAATCCAGATCCTGAGTGTGCAGCTAAGTTCTAAAGTGCTCCTCTTGGCCTGGCCTGACCTCCTTCCTTTATCTCTGGGAGATCTGCTCAGTTCTCATTGGACCTGGTTTGATCTTTTGCTGTGGGCACTCATATTCTCTTAACTGACAGGGGGTACAGGGTTAAAGTAAAGGGCTTATCTTGGCTGAGTGTCCTCCTTAGCAGCATGGGTGGGGCATATTGCCCCATTTTAGAGTATCTGTTTCAGTCTCCTGACCTTCTCAACAAGGAAGCTACTGCTACTCCCTCAATCTGAGTTGCACAATCCAGGGCTTTAGACACCAGGGTTGGCTTACACCATTGCTAGGCTATCACGGATTTTCAGTGTGAAATCTCTGTTTGGGAACTTGCTACTAATGCACTGAGCCTTGAGGATGTTTAGGCTCCCACCTGGCCATCTTATCATTTTTTTTCCCTTAAAAATGTTTTCCCATATATGTTGGAAGGTATTCTGCATGCTATGGGAGAAGGAAAAAGGCAATTATCAATATAATTCAGATGCAAATACTGTGGTCTCCAGCAGTGATCTTATTGCAAGATATATTGTTGCAATAATGGCCCAAATGATATGAAGTAACAAACCACTTTTTGGTTGGATTTAAGTCCTACTCCATGAGATAGAATCCATAACTAACACTATTAAAGTGGTTAAGAACCTGAGAATAGATAGAACATAGACCTAGGGGACATCTACTATTATTCTGCTAAAGGAACACAGCAATAAAATAACTTACAATGACATATTGCTATACCCATTTGCCCAATACTTGGCACAATCCTCATTAGAGAGACATCTTATATTAGTTGGGAATTAACATAGAGATACACAACTGGACAATGTGAAGAGGATGACTTTGGAACACTCAGTTTTTTTTTTTAAATTTTTTTATTTTTATCCCAGTACCCTCTCTCTCTCTCCCTTCCTTCCTCCCTCCCTCCCTCTTTCCCTCTCTTCCCCCTCACATGCACTCTGACTATCCTCCGCTCCCATACCCCATTCCAAATGTAGGGCTATGCCATCCAGGTGTGGTCATCTAAATCTGTCAAGTCATTTGAAGTAGGAAATAGGACTTCTCTCCTGTCTCTAGGTTAAGGGAGTATCCCACCATGGGGGATGTGCTGCAAAGTTCTTTTGTGCATCAGGAATACATCCTGGTTCCACTGTCTGTGGTCCCTTAGACTGCTCAGTCCTTCTAGCTGAGATCCATATTCAGGGGGTCTGAGTCAGTCCCATGCTGGATTCCCAGCTATCAGTCTGGGGGCTCATTAGCTCCTCCTTGTTCAGGTCAGCTGTCTCTATGTGTTTCTGCAGCTTAGTCTTGTCCCCCCTCTCTGCACATGGATTCTAGTTCAGCTCAATGTTTAGTTGTGGGCATTTGCTTTTGTTTTCAACAGGTACTAGATGAGGGCTCCATGATAGTAGATAAGTTAGTCATTGATCTCATTATCAGGGAAGGGCATTTATGATAGCCTTTCCACGGTTGCTCAAATTGTTAGTTGGCCGCAGTCTTGTAGGTCTCTGGACATTTCTTTAGGTTCAGTTTTCTCTTCAATCCTATAATGGCTCCCTCTTTTATGTTCTCTCTCTCTCTCTCTGTCTCTCTCTCTCTCTCCTGTCTTCTATTCCTCCCCTGACTCAATCTTCCTAGTCACACATGCTTGCCTCTCCTCCCCTTCTCTTTCTCCTACTTCTCTCTCCATTCACTGACCCTCCCCTCAGTCCCCTGTGCTCTGGGGGACTTGTCTCTTCCCGCTTCTATGAAGGACTTTATATGAATCTCTTAGAATACACCTTGTATCCTAGTTCCTCTGGTGGTGTGTATTATAGGCTGATGATCCTTTGCTTTAGGTCTAAAATCCATATATGAGTGAGTACATACCATGTTTCCCTTTATGTGACTGGGTCACCTCATTCAGGATGGTTTCTTCAAGTTCTATCCATTTGCTTGGGAATTTCAAGATTCCATTGTTTTTTTTTTTTTCCTACAGAGTAGTAATCCATTGTGTAGATGTGCCACATCGTCTTTATCCATTCTTCAGTTGAGGGGCATCTAGGTTGCTTCCAGGTTCTTGCTATTATAAACAATGCTGCTATGAACATAGTTGAGCACATGTCTTTGTTGCATGGATGTGGACCATTTAGGTATATACCTAAGAGTGGGATTGTTGGGTCCTGTAGTAAACTAATTCCCATTTTCCTGAGGATCCGCCATACTGATCTCCAAAATGGCTGTATGAGTTTGCACTCCCACCAGCAGTGGAGGAGTGCTCCACATCCTCTCCTGCATAAGTTGTCATTGGTGTTTCTAATTTTAGCCATTCTGGCAGGAGTGAGATGGTATCTCAAATTTGTTTTGATTTGCATTTCTCTGATAGGTAAGGATATTGAGCACTTTATTAAGTGTCTCTCAGCCTTTTTGATTTCCTCTATTGAGAATTCTCTCTTCAGTTCTGTACCCCATTTTTAATAGGGTTATTTGGTGTTTTGTTGACTAGTTTCTTGAGTTCTTTGTATATTTTGGAGATCAGCCCTTTGTCAGATGTAGGATTGGTGAAAATCTTTTTCCAGTCTGTGGGCTGCCATTTGGTCTTGTCAACTGTGTCCTTTGCCTTACAGAAGCTTCTAAGTTTAAGGAGGTCCCATTCATTAATTTTTGAACTCAGTGTCCGTGCTCCTGGAGTTATTCAGGAAGCAGTCTCCTATACCAATTTGTTGAAGAGTACCTCCTACTTTCTCTTCTAAGAGGTTCAGTGTGGCTGGATTTATGTTGAGGTCTTTGATCCATTTGGACTTGAGTTTTGTGTGTGGTGATAGACATGGGTCTATCTGCAGTCTTCTACACACCATCATCCAATTGTGCCAGCACCATTTGTTGAAGATGCTTTCCTCCTCCCATTATATACTTTTAGTTGTTTTGTCAAAAATCAGGTGTTCATAGGTGTGTGTGATTCGATTCCATTGGTATACTTGTCTATTTTAGTGCCAATACCAGGCTGTTTCCAGGACTGTAGCTCTGTAGTAGAGCTTAAAGTCGGGGATGTTGGTGCCTCCTGAAGTTCTTTTATTGTACAGGGTTGTTTTGGCTATCCTGGGTCTTTTGGTTTTCCATATAAAGTTGATTATTATCCTTTCAAGGTCAGTGAAGAATTGTGGTGGGATTTTAATGGGGATTGCATTGAATCTGTAGATTGCTTTTGGCAAGATTGCCAGTTTTACTATATTTATTCTACCTATCCAAGAACATGGGAGATATTTCCCCTTTCTGGCATCTTCTTTAATTTCTTTCTTTAAAGACACAAAGTTCTTATTATATAAGTCTTTCACTTGTTTGGTAAGCGTTACCCCCAAGATACTTTATGTTGCTTGTGGCTATTGAAAAGTGTGATGTTTTTCTGATTTCCTTCTCAGCCCCTTTGTCGTCTGAATAAAGTAGGGCTACTGATTTTTTTGAGTTTAATCTTGTATCCTGCTAGTTTGTTGAAGGTGTTTATCAGCTGTAGGAGATCCCTGGTTGAGTTTTTGGGCCCCTTATGTAAACTATCATATCATCTGCAAATAGAGACAGTTTGACTTCTTCCTTTCCAATTTGGATCCCCTTGATCTCCTTTTGTTGTCTTATAGCTTTAGCTAGAACTTCAAGTACAATATTGAAGAGATATGGAGAGAGAGGGCAGCCTTGTCTTGTTCCTGATTTTAGAGGAATTGGCTTAAGCTTCTTTCCATTCAGATTTTGGCTGTTCATTTACTGCATATTTTTCTTATTATGTTTAGGTATGGAGTACTCAGTTCTTAATTGGATATCTTCATCAAATTCCTCCCCTCAGGGGTAGGTGATCTATGTATAAGAGGAGGCAGAAAGACTGTGAGAGCCAGAGGTGATGGATGACTCCAAGGAAACAGTATCTTCCAGACACAAGTGGACCTGTGCACATCTGAACTCACAGAGAGTGTAGCAGCACACACCTCCTGCTGATTTTTATCAGCTTCAAATAAAAGAAGGGAAAAGGCAGCCCTGCTAATAAGGCGAGTGTCAAAGCTACCCACTTGGTGATCCTTGCCTCTTGGACAGATAACTATATACATGCCACATGCTCTTGTCATCTCCATTGGGTATTTCCAGCCTCAAAGATTAATCTTGTTCTAGCCTTGGGGTTAGCTCTGGCTTTTGCCCATAGACATCATATATATATATATATATATATATATATATATATATATATATATATATCAATCATATAGAAGCACACAGGAGTGTACGGTGATGCAGATGGTGACTGAGAGAGCACTGTCAATCCAGGCACGGTGAGACTTCATCATGAACACTGACGGAAATCATCAGTATAAATCACGCAAAGACTCCACATTTAGTCTATCAATAAAAATCTATGATTATGTGCCTAAAATACAAGGGAAACTCAGCAGAGGGGGACTTAAGGCCTCTAAGTATGTTTGGCTCTTTAAAAACTAATGTTGATTTTAATCTATCTGAAAAAATATTTGGATATATAGTCTGAGGGTAAAATGGTAAAATATGGACTGGAGAGATGGCATGGCTGTTAAAGGCTAGGCTCACAACCAAAAATATAAAATGGTAGAATCTTGTATTATGTTTTCTCGAAGAGCCAAGTAAAACATACACACACACATACAGGCACACGTGCGCATGCATGCACGCCCGCGCGCGCGCGTGCGCGCACACACACACACACACACACACACACACACACACACAGAGAGAGAGAGAGAGAGAGAGAGAGAGAGAGAGAGAGAGAGAGGAGGGAAATAATATGAACTTTTGAATTCTGTATGCATGGTTTAGATTTCCCCTGCCCTTTGCTCTGTAACACCCAGATGAGAGTTTGAGATTCTTCTCAAAGAGGTGAACTACATTAGTATTTTTCAAAAGCCATCCCTCCTTATTAGAACATGTCCAATCACACTGTAGCTGAGAAAGATCCCAATCTAGCTTTGACATATTTGGAGATGAGATACCATCAGACAGGGTGCAGAAGTAATGGTGTGGATAGGTTCTTCATTTTACTCAGCACTGATGACAACAAAGATGGACTATGTCCACTCGGTTCTGATGAAAATTTGCTCTCATTCAATCAGCTGTTGAGCCTTTCTAGATCTCTTGGCAATGAACTACCTCTCCTTGGGGATGAGTTAGCTGTTTTACTTACAGAATTACAATTCCCATTCTGCAGCAATATTTCATCCTGTAGTTGGACTAGCTTGCAGATTGCTATGATTATTCTTTGATAAATACTTTTAGAGAGGTGTTAATAGTCCATGGATGGAGTGTCATTACTTATTCTTTTCTTTTTGTCCAATCTTGTTTCTTACCATGTACACATATTTTTCTCTTTTTAAGCTCTGATCATTTCCTTGGCTATTTCCTCATAAGTAATTTTACTGGGTCAATTATATAAACAATTTATTTCCCTTCCATCCTGCCTTCTTGTCTTTCTTTCTTTATCGTTTCCCTCTATATTGCCCTTCTATTTTTCAAAAATATTGAGTATAACCTCACCCTTCTGTTTGGCAGTAACAAATGGGTTCATTTTTATCACTGTTCAACTTTCTCTTATACTTTCCATTTTGATAAGTAAAAGCAGTCACTTGTTCTAATTTATACTCTTTATTCCTAGATGTCACACATGTGTTCATTCACTTTTCACTGTGAGCATTCCTGGCTTTCCAAATCTGTATGAGAGGTTTCTCTGTCTCACACATTCACCTATACATTTGTTTAAATAATTTCACTAGTTTGTTTTCAGCTTTTCAATCTTTTAATGATTCTCTTGAGTCCCTAGAAGGCCTGTGTAGCCTAAATCTTTCATCATTGTCCTCTTGCTCCTTTTATTTCCTTGCTTTGTCTTTTTCTGAGCAGAGACTGTGGAGTACTCAGGCCACAGGCATTGGTCTCTGTTGTATTCTTCAACCTTAAAAGAATCACAGTTCTGGAAAAAGTTTTGACAGTTAAGTGACCAATAAGAATCTATTGGATTTTCTTCGTCTGAAATCAGAAACAGTTTTAAGCACTATCCACCTATGTCTTGTTAATTTGCAATATATTTCTTAATAAATATTAGGTTGATTTTAATCTTACTCGGTCTAGGCCTACTCACTATTGTATGGTTGACTTTTTATAATAGAAGCATATGTGTTCAGTGATGACATTATTTCATTCATTTTGCTGATCATGCACATTTTTCTGTCTGAAATTTATGAATGATCTTCAGGCATATTAAATTTCTAGAGGCAGAGATTTTTGAATGGAATGCTTTATATTTTTCCCCCTTTTATTGAAATAGATTCCTTTTTTACAGTGTCTTTTGATTACAGCTTCCCCTGTCTTAATTCCTCCCCATCTCTTCTCCCATTCAGATCCACCTCCTTTATGTCTCTCATTAGAAAAGAACAGATTTCTAAGAGATAATAATAAAAAAATCAACAAAATAATAATAATAAAAAAAAAACCAAAACCCATCACATCAGAGTTAGACAATGCAAACCAACAGATGAGAAGACCTTCAAGAGAAGGCACAAGAATCAGAGACCCACTCGTTCACACATTCAGGAATCCAATAATTATACTAAAGTGAAAGCTATAATATATACATGGAAGACCTGGTGCTGACCCGTGTAGGCCCTGTGCTTGCTGCTTCAGTCTCTGTGAGTATATATGAGCTTTTCTCAGTTGTTCTAGAGGGCCTTGATCCCCTGGTGTCCTCCATCCCCTCTGGCTCTTATAATTTATCCATCTCCTCTTCTGTGGGATTCCTTGAGCTCTTAGAGGAGGGTTTTGATGGAGACATCCCATTTAGAGATGTGTGGTTTAAAGTCTCTCTGTGCAATAGCTGACTGTGGGTCTCTGTTCCCACCTGGTGGAGAAGGAAGCTTGAGTACAATATTTAAAATTTTTGCAATTTCATAGTATCTTACCTTGCAGTCCTGAAGCACAACACATCATTCTATCATGCATCTCTTCATTATTGTCTCTTCATGTTTTCCTTGTAAACTTCATTTCCAAGA
Source organism: Phodopus roborovskii (assembly GCF_943737965.1). Lineage (NCBI taxonomy): Eukaryota > Metazoa > Chordata > Mammalia > Rodentia > Cricetidae > Phodopus > Phodopus roborovskii. The sequence continues at coordinate 57,178 of NW_026125493.1, forward strand.
TATTAATTTCCACTATTACTTCCCATGAGTTATTTTTCCATTGTAATATTTTATGAGAAAGAACAACTATGATATCTATCAATCTATGTATCATCTATTTCCTATGTTATCATCTGTATATTCATACTTAACTTTGTTGCTGATGCAAATTATTTCTTGGATCTATTATTTGCATTGTTAAAGTCAGCCTTACCTTGTCTTGTAATTCTTCTATCCTCTTACCCATCCTTTTTCATGATTATGCCCTTCAGAAACTTCTCTACTTTCAAACTATGTTGACTTAAGCTGCTGCTTTTTTTTCATTTAATTTTAATACTAGTCTTTAATGGAATAGTCTTCATTGTTTTATAGTTAATTATGAAGTTGGTATTTAGTTTAGGAAGTATACACATCATCGCTAAAGAACATTCTTCCATTTTTTTTTTACTGGGTTTCTCATATTATCAATACTATGTAGCTGGATTTTATTAAAAACTGCTTTGGTATTTATCAAGATGCCTTTTTCTTCTGACCTTTTGATGTAGTGTTATATCCATATGTAGTATTTGGACAGTATTTCCTATATCCTGTTGCCTTCCACTGGCAAGTACTGTTTTCAGGAATTTCACCTTTAAATCTGTAGCTGAGATTGGCTGATTCAGCTTTTAACAAAACATTGCTTGGGTTTTTTTTTTTGTTCTAAGATATATAGACTTTCTAAAATAGATGTTGTTTTACTTTTTACATTCTTTTCTCAGACATAACACATGCTATGGATATTAGCTGCTCTTTGAACATTTGAAAACATTTGCCTAAACATGTTCTTAGAAACTTCTTTGGAAATAATTCTTTGATGGAATTACCATTGTACTTTTTTTCTTTGGAAAGCATGATACATTAAGTAATCACTTTTGCAAAATTAATTGCCTTTTCAGAAGGCAGGTGTTTTAGTATCCTCATAGTATAGTTGGTACAATATTTTCCTTATTTCTATTTATTTGTATATTAAAATAATCAGACATTTTCTTCTGTTTTTTTTTGTTTTTGTTGTTTTAGTAGCATTACCTTAGCTTTGTTTATGTAACTGTATTTCTGTCTTGTAACCCCCTGCCCCAAAATGCATGTTGGAACTCCACAAGCACTGAATCTGAATCGATTCACTGGGTGAGCCTTCATGATTTCATGGTCTCAGGGAATGCCTTTACAGACATACCTGGAGGTGAGCATCACAATATCTAGTTGAGTTGACAATCAAGATTAACTGTGAACCTGATTATTCTAAGTTTGGGCTTTATTGATTAGTTTATAACCAAGAATAATTTAAAATTATATTGAGTGGTAATTATAAAAATAGAAACAAAAGTAACATTTCGAAATTTGTTTTAAAGCAGCTTGCCTTACTTTCACAATGTAATGAATGGATTCCTGACAGGTTAACTAAATTGATTCCAACAAAATACTTAAATCTGAAATGAGATGGAAACATTAAAATTTTTGCAACCAAATTATTTCTTCTCATATCACATAGGTTTTTTAACTCCTTAAGACTCCAGAGGACATGGAATTAACATCCAAGCAGAAAAACAGTAATATGCTTCCAACTGCCTGTTAAGTTTTTGATACAGATGCATGAACAAAGGCCAGCAATGTTGGCAGCATGGGAGTTGAGCAGTTCCTTTGCTGTGTTTTGGACACCGTATTATTCACTTACACAAGATCAATTCCAACATAACTGCCCCATACTATGACATTGCAAGCAAGGTAAATTTACATACAATGTGTTTATTGTTTCAAACCACTAGAGAGAAAGGGCTTTTAAAAAGAAATCTAGCATACTTTTAGAAATTGTAATTAGTTATCATGAATTAGTCCCTAAACTCCTCAAAAGAGTAATCATGCCAGACTATTTTCTATGATAATGATATTCTGAGGTGAAGAAACAAATGAGGTGAACAGCATTTTGCCAATCTTCCTGTTGACAGTGCAGTCCTCCCCATGGCAAATTGAGTCCACTGGTAGCCCTGAGTCCATTCTCCCTCCCTGAGAATGCTCCTCAAGAAAAGCAATGAACACATCAAGGCTGTTTTATGAATGACATAAAACTTTCAAAGTAACTTTAAAAGTGCTATTTGCCCCGGACATTTACTTTGAAAACAACATAAAGTTTTTCTTTGATGAACGTACATGTGCAGAGCAAGGGCCGCCTGTGACAATACCATGGCAAAGAAACAGAATAGCATCCTTATGTGTTTGCTGGGCACCGCCCAAACTTGCAGCCTGGTGGATTAGTCAGTGCTTCTTTGTAAGACAAGAAAGGGAGCTTATGTCTCTGGTCCCAGGGTTATTCACCTCACAATCAGTCTTTGTTTCCCCCTCTTTACAATGATTATCACAAATTGCCAGGTGTATCATTTAAGAAGAAAAGCATCCCCATCCCAAAAGCATTCAGTGGGAGAAATCATGCAGTGCGGGTGACATGACTGGACAGCTCTGAGCACACGAGTATCTACTAGGATCTGTGACCAAATGACAAACTTCTAGGAATGGTACATAAAGTTCCTTATAGAGGCAGAGTTAGTAAAAATTAATTTGCAGACATAATGACTCCTCCTATGTTTTCCATGTTTTATAGGGTTTGGGGGGATATGACAGAAATGTTCCAGGCCTTTTTACATGACTTAGCTGAGGTTTACTGAGTTCTTTAAAAGAGAGTTGTGTATAGCAACTAACAAAGGTAGCTGCAGACTTCTGAGGCATGAAGCAATTAAGTCTGTATCATAGGCTATTTTAATAGTAGAATTACTTGAAAATGAACCTGATTTGGTTTGCCAAGTGGGTTTTTCCTTAGAGGTACAGGGTGTGCCAGGAAGTGCATGGCAGGAGTAGCCTGTTGAGACTGCTCATAGGGGTTCATAGTACATCAGCCATCTGCATCTTCTCTCTACAGTTAAAGGAAGGCTCAAATATTACTATGTTTTCCTTAGATGACCTGTACACGTGAATAGCTGTTCTGATTAACTAAGAATGTCTGTATCAGGTCTTATTCTATGACCAGAGGAGCTTAGAAGCAAATAATATATAAGAAAACCAGCAAGGATTTAAGGAGTGAGTTGTTTTTTAAAAAGCAAAATTGGAAAGCCTTATTCCTCTGAGCACTATGCTTTGTTATGCTTATCGTGTTTAGAGGAAATGAAACAATGTTCTAGCTAATTAATAAACAGTTATTGGATGTCTGCTGTGCAATGAATAAATGGGCATACAGTGTGTAAACACAGTGGGAAAGGCTTTGGGGTAAGTAAATGTAGACTGTGGTCCAGATAATCCGTTCCTGCCATATGTACCCAAACACATTTGGGAAGCCTGTGATGTCAATAAGATGTGTAAAGATAACTGGGGGAGAGACACCAGAATAGAAAGGATAAGAAATGGATAGGTGGACTTATGGGTTTAAATGTGGGCACATGATAAACACATGCCGATCTATTAGGGAAATTAGCATCTAAAATTTAGGATGGGATCTGCCTAGCATAAGATAAAACTGACCCAGGTTCAGTTTTAGGGAGTTCACAGTGCTCAAACAACACCTGGCCCAAATTGCTAATTAAAGCATTCTCAATTAAACTTCACAATGAATGTTATAAGCTTTCTGGGAAAATTTTTATTTCTGAAAAAAAAAAACTCCAGATATTTAAAGCATACGAAAACATGAGCTTAGTATGGTGCCTTATACCTGTAATTCCAGTAATCAGGAGGCTTAGGCAGGAGGAGGGATGCTACAAGTTCAAGACCATCCCAAGCTGCATAGTGAGTTCTGGGCTAGTCTGGGCTACACAATGAGTTCTGTGTTGGTCTGGGCTATAGAGTGAGTCTCTGTCTCAAAAACCAAAACCAAAATATAAGAATGAAGATGACACTAACAAATGCTAGGAAGAAATCTCTCTGAAACAGCCCAGTGACATCTGTGCCCTCTCTCCATCCATGTCTTTTCTAATACTCAAACAGCACCTGGGGAATTTAGGGAAGCAGTTGCCACTAAGTGGGAAGTCCCACAGGTTCCTATACTTCTTTGCTCCCTGAGCTATGTGCAATGCCCTGCACAGTGTCCTCTTTCCCATGTCTACGAGGTTCTAGGCTCCCTGGTTGTGCTCAGTTTCTCCAGCTGCTCCTTTTAGTTGGTTCCTTTGCCTGCCTTGTCTATATCTGAGGCTCTCTCGCTTCTTCTTTCTTCCCTTCTTGTTCTTAAAAATTTCACCGTAAAGCCCCAGCCTACTTGGAAGAGGTAGGTAACTGTGGTTCTCCCTTGAGGGGGCTACTGGGTTGCAGGTCTCTTCCTCTCTCCTGCCTTTGATCTGCAGTGAAGTAAGCACCCTTTTCCACCATAGTTCCCCACCTTTCCCCTTGCCCACTGTTTCCCTAACTCCTGCACCCACCCTGTTTACTTCTGGATTCAGGAACTATGTGACCATCTGTGCTCATGAACTATGATTCATCTACGAAGCATGCTCCAAAGTCACACCATACTGTTGTTCTTTACAGAGTCCTTCTCATCATGGCAGTGGCCAGCTGATCATGTCAGAACCCTTGACTCACTTCTTTTTTCATGCAATCAAGCACCCCGATCCTCTGCGATTTACCAATGAGTATAGATAGAAAAATGTTCTTTAGCTATTCTTGCTAACCATCCACGGTTCTCTCCATGCTATCAAATTCTATTCATACCAGACAAAATGAATTGTCTTAAAAAATGAAGTTATTTTTATAGGACAAAATGACATTTTCACCATTGCAATAATTCAGATACACAATACATAACTTCCTTTTTTGCTAAACTGGACTAAATTCCTACCTCTTAGTACTCATTTCTGTTTCCTAATACTTTTAAAAGAATGTGTGTAGAATGTATACGTATGTGTGATCATATGTGGGGACCAAAAGCTGATGATGGGTGTCTCATTCCGTATTTATTGAGGTATGGTTCCTTGATGAGCCGGAGCTGGCAGTTTGGCCAGTTTAGCTAGCCATTCTATACATCCTGTCTCTACTTTGTGAGTGCTGGTATTACAAGCAGGCTGCCACGCTCACCAGGCTCTTTTATCCTGGGGTCCAGACCCTGGTGCTCACACTTGCAGTACAAGAACTGTATTCATTGGACCATTCACCACTGCTTTCTTGCATTATTTTCAACAAATCCTGCTCAACTTAGTTGCTTTCAATTATCTTAAAATCTGAAGTGAGTATATTAATACTATCCCCTTTTGTTAACTGGAACCATATATAAATTGGAGGTAAGGTGAAATGTGAGCACCTTCCTTGCCTTGCAATGATGTAGAGAGGCCATTTTCTCTCATGTAGCTCTGATGGCTTAAAGGAATCTCCCAACTTTACACTTTACTCTTGGGCTCTGACCTGTCAAGTCATCACAGACACTGATCTCTTGCTGATTTGGGCTCTCTCCTAGGCACTACTGAGTGTGATGGATGTCAAAGAGGTAGAGTAGAACTTATGTTATCTGCACATTCAAGGACCAAAAGCGTCAGGTGGCTTCAAGAAGTGCTATTGAGTTACAGTGTTCTTCCTGGTACATGCAAGCTCATAAAGCGACAATGACATGTTGAAGAATAAAGTGAAGACATGTGGCCTCTGCTTTCAGGCCATCCCAACCTTCCCAAGAAGAACAAAGCAGAAGGATGGGCAGCACATCAACAACCTACATTCATCTCCAGGACTCTCTCCCATTTCTACCTTTCCTTTTGTGCAGTGGATGGCAGTATAAACTGCTGGCCTTTGCCTGGCTTTGCAAGTCCCCACATCACTTGCACCTTCAGCAGCATATGACACCTAGAGGCTACCTATAGTTACTGCTTACCTATCTAGTCCCTCTGGGCAGAAGTGAACCTAATAGGCTCTTGTGGGATTTTATTCTTCTTGCCACTGTAAGATGCTCTGGTCAAAGCCAGGGAGCTGGAGTGTAGCAACACTCAAGGGCAGCTCAGTGCACAGCTGTGTTTGCTAAACTTCAAAACAAAAAATATGGCATGATGATTGACAGGAACTTGAAGATACTGTCACTTTCTTCCAGGGCAGGCAAACAACTATGTTTTCTTCAGAGATTTTGGTAAGGAAAACAAAAGAAGCTACACGAGGTAAGGTGACTACCTATTTTTTGCTGAGAGCTACATATTACAGAAATGGGGTCAAGAGATCAAAGGGCTTGAAAGTGAAGGGAAATAAAAGATGTTCTCAGAAGAATCCTGAAGAGTCAGCAGGTCCCTAACGTTGAGTAGGGCTCCTGAGGCTTTTAGTAGCATCCCCACATCTCCCATTCTCCTACCCTACCTGAAGCCCTCTATTCCCTAACCTCACCCCACCCTAGCACAGGATATGCCACAGAGATACTTCTGGGACGTGGGTGAGACCACATTTCTGGTTTTCTGATCCTGCTTGCAGGATATACTGCCTCCACTGTGGAGATGGTAGAGGACAGCAGGGCCATGGGTGTCCTGATAATAACTCATGAACAAATGGCTTGTGACTATGAACTCTGCCTGATCCTTTAGAGATACAGAAGAGCCTTTTGCACATCCTTAAAGAACTGGGATCCAATAATTCCAGAGATGGGGTAGAGTGTGATTTAGGATGATGCTGATGATGATGTGGATACAATAGAACTCTTATGGACTACTAATGGGAATGAAAACCAGTGCAGCCACTGTCTGCAGAAATCAGTATGGGGTGTTCTCAAAAATCTAAAAATAGAACTACCATGTGGTCCAGATAGACCACTCCTGGGTATTTACCCAAAAGGCCCCAAGTCATCATATCAGAGACACCTTATATCAATATTTGTCAAAACAGCTAAGTTACTGAACCAACTGAGGTGCTCAACAGAAGAGAGATGGATGCAGACAACATAACATAGGCAGTCAGTGCAATTATTTTCAGCCATAAAAATATGAAGATGTAGCATTTTCAGGAAAATGGATGTGGGTGGAAATTACCATGTTAAGTGATTTAAGTCAGTCCCAGAAAGACATGTATATATGATTTCTCTTATTTGTGGTTCCCATGCTTTGGACAGGTATAGGAAATCATGTGTATACATATGACATTAAAGTAGAAATGAAGCCATCTAGGGGGAGACTAACAGGATGGGAAAAGGGAGGGTAAAATTATAGGGGAAAATAAGCTCAGTATGCAACATATACTTGCATGAATACATTCTTATACAGCACAATACCATGAACAATCAATAAACACAATGAAAAAGAAAAGAAAATGTAACTCCACACTCTTGCAGACACAATCTTGAAATAGAAAATTTCATGTTTGCTTTTTCTTATTAATCTAACACCCTAGCTCCCTTCTTTGAGCTACCTCTTGTTTTCTGCTGACATCATAGGCCAGGTTAAGGTTAAGTTGTATAAAAGGGAGACAATAATGAAGACCCCTCCTCCCTGAGAGTGGAATCAGAGACAGTAGGAAGTAGAACATTCTGAAAGAACATGTGTCTGTTTATAAGAAATAGAATGAAAAAAGGCTTTAATTGTTCTGTGATGCAGAACATCAATCACGTCAGGTCTACCACGGAACCCGGGTGAGAAACAGACACAGAGTCTGCAATTCCCTTCCCTGTAGGTAGCTCTATCATTACTGATCTTTACCTGAGAGGTACCGATGAGTAGGCACACATCTATTGATTGGTTTATGGTGATAGATACCGAGATAAAGTGGCTTCAGTTGCTGTGACAAAATCATTTCATTCAAGTTTTTCTGCAGAATGAAATATTCTTCAGATAACTTTGATATCTGAAAAGAAGGCCATATAGAAGATTAAACCAGAGACAAGAATCCCAGGGCTCCACAGGCACATGGAACATACAGTTCCTTACCAGACTCCATGGGGCTCTCAAGTTCTTCTCCCAGAGTTACCAGGACTCTTGTTCCCATGTTTAATAAAGTCCTGACTTTACACAGCTTTCTACTCTGGGCTTCTTGTCCATGTTATGTTTTCATCAAAAGTTGCAAACTCGCAATCCTACATTCAACATCTCTCCATCTGTCTTCCTAGGGTTCCTCAGATCTGACTTCTGCACTTACCTTGTTGCTGTGGTAAATTTCTAAGGACCCTACTGGCCTTTGGTTGTGTTAAGGCTTCCCATTTCCTCTCAGTCTTCTTGGCTGACTCGAGGCTTGGGACTCTTCTTCCTTTGCTTCATCCCCTCATTTCCACACTGTACCTCTCTGCATTCCATTCCCTAAGATCTGGATCTCCTGCTAGGGTGAGTGTAGGGCTCATGGTTTTCTGTATCTAGAAGTGCGCTATCCAGTATTTCTACCTTTCTTCATCTGTCCCAGGTGCACATCATCTTTGGTTTCTAATACCTGATTTGGTCTTTGGTGAGAAAATGTGTGTACCAAAGAAAAGAAAGATTGCATGCACATAAAACTCACTTTTCCAGGAGCTTAAAAATAAAACCATGCTACAATCCACAGACCTAGAGAGGCTAGGTAACAAGGAGATCCCAAGGGGGGGGGGACTCATGGATTTCCCTGGGAAGGGGAAACAGAGGAGATATCCAGGGTGGACTGGGGTTGGGTGGGCATGGGAACTTGAGAGATTGGTTTAGGTCATCAGTGCAGGTGGAGAATACTGAGATGACTGGAAAGGGGAAGGGCCATTACAGGGTCAGGTAGAAATCTGATGTTAGGGAAACTTCCATGAATCTACAAGAATGACCCTTGCTAAGACTCCTAATAATAATGGATAGGTAGCCTAAGCTGGCCCTCTCCTGTGATCATATTGGTGACTACTCCATTTGTCATCAAAGAGCCTTCATCCAGTGCCTGATGGAAACAGATGCAGAGACCAACAGCCAAACATTAGCCCAAGCTCAGGGAATCCTGCTGAAGAAAGGGAGGGAGGCTTGTAGGAGCCATAGGGATCAAGGACATCACATGAAAACCCACAGAAACAACTAACCTGGCTTATAGGTTACAGATAGGAGCTGTCCCTGGCACTTTGATGGGCTCTTGGGAACCTATTCCTCATACTAGATTGCCTTGCCCAACCTTACCACAAGGGGAGGTGCTTAGTCTTTCTGCAACTTCATATACCTTGTTTTGTTGAAACCCAGGGAGAGTCTGCTGCCCTTTCTGAACAGAAACAGAAGAGGAGGAATTCAGGTGGGGGGTGGGCTGTGGAATGGAGGTGGGAGGAAGGAATGGGAGGAGAGGAGGGAGAGGAAACTTCAGTTGGGATGTAAAATAAATACATAAATAAAATTAAAAAATGAAAATATTCTCAAACCAGAAATAAGTATCTTCACAAAATGGTTTTTAAAAATAGAAGAGGAAGGGGCTAGAAAAATTAATCAGTAGCACAGATCTCTACTGATTGCTAAAGGGCAAAGATGGTTGAGCCCAACCTCAAGGTAGAGATCCAGGGCAGGTGTAATGCTCTCTCAGGGTGCAGCTCCCACAGGGAACAAAACTTAGTTTAGGGGTCAGGGATATCCATTATCCTCCTACAGAATTTCTTCTGTACCAAATTTCTGTACAGCATTTCTTCAGTGGTATCAGACCACTGACTACGCTGGTAATTTTTGTATTTCAGAGGTCATCTAGTTAATATCTGTCACTCTCCCTAGGATGAAGTAAAAATGTTGACACAGACAGACATTTTCTTAAGGCCAGGTACCTAGAAAGAGCAAACAGGAATAGGCATTTGCTAGTCCTGCAATCTCTCCCTGGCACATTCTCAGCCAGAATTGCTTATTGTTATGAGACTTTCATGTTCATCCAACAGAGGCCCTACTAAGCTTCCTACCAGGTTTTAATAGCTAATTATGCCAAACAAACTGAAATTTGGGGAAGGGAGAAAGCCTATGCTTTCAATTTTTAAAAATCTTAAAAAAAGAACCCACATTTTTAGTGATAACAACAACAACAACAACAAACCCCTCACAGATACATGAATTTTTCTACTATCCAGTGGCAACACCTCAGTAAATGATATAAACCAACATCTGATATCTTACAACACATGGCTGTTATCATAATTTCATTCATTATTCTATCACAATCAATGGGCATAAAAGCACATGGTTACTTAAATAGTGCAGCCACCAATATATTTTACTAAAAATGTCTCATAACTACAGATAAAATACTTCCTCAGTTATTTACTATTTGTTTAAACAGTTACTGGGTAGTTCCTAGAGACTTTTATCAGTATAAATTTAAATGCATACCTGTCTAGAAAACATTGCCAAATCACAGGCTTCTTTTTTTGAAGCCACCTTTGAGTCTCTGTCATTTGTCACCTTGATAGGATGGGTCCCCTCATGCTTTGTAGGACAGGAATAAACACTGTGAACATTTCTCGCTACTTCTGTGGGTGACGAAATAATCTTTTGGTTCTTCAAGGGTGGTGACAGCCTGTCTTCCCCTAACTGTTGCTTTTGCTTGGATTCCCGGTATTTGTTCTGAATGAACAGGGCAGCCTTGTCTTCCTCCTGGGCCTGCTCCACTGGTCCAGTGTCTTTTTTCTCCGAGGAAGCCATTCAGGTGACAGTCTCTCTCCAGGTTGCATAGTGATGCATTCTGGGTAACCACAGATGTCTTCTTTCTTTTTCTTTGCTGTCTGCATTTTGATAGACTGACCTTTGGCTAAGACTAGGATCCAAAGTTTTTCTCAGGTAAATCTCCTCAGTTAGCCACAGTCCTGGGCAGCTTGGCTTTCCCCATGTCTCTCTCCCTTCTAGACATGTTGCTGTTGATCCTTCAAAGTTCCTCCCCTCTGTGTACCACTGACAGTAAGTTTGGATCACAGTATCCCCCTTTTCCTCTTTCCTGGTCTTCCTGCTTTCTTCCAGGTCTTGCACATACTTCTGCCTTGGGCTTGCTTCTGCACTAGGGTCCCCTACAACACACAGGTCTCCCCCGTACACATTGCTTATTTTCTTCTGAGTCTGATGTCTTCTGTTGTTACTCTCAACAACATTGGTGGCTTTCCCCTCAGCTCTACAGGGAGCTGTCCTTCCTGCAGATGAGCTCTCTTTGTTGTTGGGAGCGGAAATGTTGGATTCATTAGTAGACGATGCCGTTTCTGTCTGTTTTGTCATAAAAGATTCCCTGTGCAAAACACATATCTGGACATAAGGTCATGCTAAATGAGAGCATATTACTTTTGTTAGTAGTGATGCACAATATTGTATGGTGAGACAGGCAAATGAAGCAAAAAATAAATAAACACAAATGAAGTCTCATTAATAAAGTGCTTCATGAATTGTTCTCTGGGGTTGCTATTTGAATAAGAAAACCAGTTTCAACTTGGAATGAGAAACAGGCTAGCATGGGAAGGGCTATATTTCTATTCATTCAGGTACCAAAATTCTACACATGATCAAGCCAGTCAAAACTTCAGCATAGGTGGGGAGAGGCACATGAAGCCCCATCCCTAGCTGGGAAACTTTGGCAGTTGAAGCTGCTGGGATGGAGAGAGTTGTTTTTTTGTTTTTTGTTTTTTTTCCAGGGGAGTGGCACCTGTTTGGTAGTGCATGCCCTGCATCCATGCACATAAAGACATTGATTGGAGTCAGTGAGCTATGTAAAGAGGATGTGCAGTTTGTGAAGGGAGTGTGGCAGGAAGTGAGGTTGCCTGCTGTCTCTCAGAGGAATTGGAGGGAAACAGGTGATTGATATGATCAAAATACATTGCATACATCTATGAAATTCTCAAAGAATGGAAAAAAATGTTGAATGTTATAAAAGTTTGATTATTTCCAAATATAACCTTTACAACAAAGAGCACATATAGTAAGTTATAGAAAATACACCCTGTTTTGGAGCAGGTAGTCAGAGTGATCCCCAGGCTTGTGGACTGATCTTTAGTAAGCACAAATCTCAGTGATCACAGAAAATACCATGCAAAACTAAAGTTAAATCAGTGTTCTCGGTCCACCCATGATTTTTTTATACACAATGCTCTCCCCTGCATTTGAAGACAGAGATGTAAAGTCTTCTGCACACCATTTTCTTCCTTTTCAAGCAGTATGAAGCCCACATATGAACACCGCAGTCATAAAAGGGCATTTTACTGTAGAAATAAATACTCACGATCTGACATCCTATTATTTTCTCCCTTTACATGGCTAATTCTGTGTTGAAGATAAAGGCTGAGTGTGAAGTGATCTTTACATCTCTAGAGAACTATTTACTCATATTTTCATCAATTCCTTTTACCATTTGGACCCAAACTATTTTATCTTCATTAATCTGTAGCAATGAAGACAGAATTCTCTACACTTTATATCCTCCATGCTCTTTGCATAGCCAAATGGCAGTTTTCCTTTTTGTGTGATACTGAGGATTGAACTCAAGGTTTCAATTACACCAGGTTAAATGCTTCACCATACTTTTCTTTTATATATATATATTTTAGCAGAGCCAGCCAATTTTACTAGAAATTTATTGGTCATATTCTTTTTCATTATGCTGTGAGTCATGAGGATGAGGAATTTCTTTCTTTCATCTCTGTATCCCACTACTTAATATGGAATCTACTGAATAAAGGAATTCCTGTGATTCTGTAAGCACTTTGAAATATGCATAGAAAGGCCCAGGGAATGCAAAAAGGGCTGCTGGTGATTACAATTAGGACTGATGACATATTGGCTGATATGGCCATTGGAATAAATGGGAGGGCTTGGGACATTGAGATGGGGATGGAGATGTTATTATGGGCAGCTAGAGAATCATTATCAAGGGACACCTGGAACTTTGAGTAGAACTGCAAGAGGTGGGGGAGCCCTCTGGGAATCAAAGTGTGACCATGGGTATAAGATGTTCGCGAACTCCCCAGTAGACAAGGTGGTTGAGTGCCTCTGGTATTTGATATATCAGTATCAGACAGGAAAAACAAAGATGAAAACATGACTCAATGACCTTGGAACATCTTGGTGGCAAAATGTGTCAGAAAGAACATCATTGTACCTTTTAGTTTCGAAGTTTTTCCTGTAGTCAAATTCCTGATTATTAGCCTGAATTTTTCCTTACTGCTGTGTTTTTTACTTTAGCAGTTTCTTTCCCCTGTTTTCTCATGAGATGTCTTCTTGCAGCTGAAACACATAAGGAACAAAGTAGTAATTGGCACAAGAAATAAAAGTACATTAAACGAATGCAAACTAGTAGTTTTGACCATCATTGTCACAGAAAAAAATCAAAAGTAAAGCTGCCTAATAGATCAGTATTTTTTTTTCAAATGGGGATCATTAACATAATTTTAGATATAAACTACAGCAATGCAATCACCATGGGACTACAATGGCAGACACTGAGAGCATGGATTACAGCATGCTCCTTTGCTTGACATTACCTTCTTTTTGTTATGTTCAGCTCTTCACAGAGAAGGCCCTCATTGTCTACATGTAAAGTTCAGACATTTTCACCAATTATCCTGGGAGTCATATATATTTTAGAATTCTGTTCCCAAAGTTTCCCTTTATTTTAGAAAAAGAACATGGAGTAACTATATATCCAGGAACATTCACTTGTCAGGATAGCTTCTCAAAGCAAAACTCAGGACCACTTCTTCACAACAGTAGACCATTCCGACAATTTGGAATGAACTAATAACTGTAAACAGTCTCACTTCGGACCAGGTTGTTGGGGCTCCATTCCATATTGACTTAAGGTAAAAGAGTTCAAACCTAGCCTTGCTCTTTCAAGATTAAAGGCCTAAGACCTAAAGGTCTAAGGTATGGCTATTGAAAGATGTTTGGCCTAAGGTGTGGTCACTGGATGTCTTCCATAGATAACAGACAACTTTATCTAAGGTGTGCTTATTAGATGTCTTAATCCTCAAGGCCAGATAACAAGAAGTTTGATTAAGGGTATGGTTACTAGATGTTTTGAGAAGTAAGGAAATAATTGTGTCTGTTTATTCCTTGTATCATTGGTAAGGAAGTCCTTTTGCCTTCTCCCCTTTTGGTTGGAGTATATAAGAACTTTGAATAATAAACTTAGGGTGGATCCCAGTATTCTTCTAGTCTGTTTTTTTTTTTCTCAATCCTCATTCCCTCTCTCAGGTACAAATCAGGCTAGTTGGCTGCACCAAACACTTGGTGATGTTTAACTGACAGTGAGTTATGAAAATCTTTTAAATCAGAGCTTTATGGAGCTCAGAGTTGAAGATGAGGTTCTAAAGCACTTTCGTGTCTTGAGGGGAAGTTAACTGTTTGGAATTTGACTGATGGAACTGGGAAAAGGACATGGGTCTTTGGGAAGTTGTCTATAATGTTCATCATATGAATGTTCTTTGGAATGTGGCCATGTATGTCAGTGAGCTAAAAATTGATTTAGTGAGCCTAGGCTAGCACCTGAAACAAAATATATCAGAAGTAAAATTTCAGAGTGAAAGTAAAGTACATTTTTTTCGTTATAGTTATTTGGTCAATTTTTTAAAAAATACCGTTGCAAATCTTATTAATGCTTGTAAAGGAAAAAACACCAGCAAAATCCATAGTCTATCAATATATTTTAATAAAAAATTATTAAGTATGGTCCTATATATCACTTCCGCAGAGCTAATATAGAGGAATAGATGCCCTTTAACAAAAATAAAATTTAATTAAATTGTCAAAAATTATGACAATTGTAACCTTTGGAATAGAGTAGGGAAAATTTTATTGCCTAATGAGTTATGGTATTGTAATATGATTCTTGATACCATTATTAATCTAGTTGTTAGCCACATCAAGCAGTATTGGTCAATTGTATTTCATTAATCCTGACATGAAACTTAAAACTTCCAATTATTTAATTTAAAACAAAACATTTACACAAATATTAAAAGTGTCAATCATTGTAACAATCTAATTTAAGGTAGTATTAAGATAAACACAAAAGTTGTACAAAATTGCAGATCTGTTCACAGGAAGTGCTAGAAAATTCAATTTATGACCTATATACATATCTCATTATGCTTTTTATACTGCAAGGTGACCTTGGTAATTACCTGACTGTATTACTACAGCACTGTCTTTCCTCTTTTGCTGTAGCTTTTGGTATCTTCTTGAACCCAAGAATGCTCTGACACCAGCTTGAATCAAAATAAGCTTGTCAATGGCTTCCTTTCTCATTAGATTCAACTGTTCCACATGATAATATTTAAGGAACACCTTAAAAGAATGAAAATAAAGTACAGTAAGATCTTGGCACACAGATGTAAAGGGGCTATGTGCCATGCCTGAAGAACAGACTGTTTGTTGAACCTCTTAGGGGCTGGAAGACATACTTGCTTCCTTGGCTTGTCTGTCAGTCAGATTTTGCTGCTTAAACAAAATTTGTCTTTGAGAAGAAAGCAAAAGGAAGACTTGGGCAACTCTGTGGTTCTTTTTATCTGATAATAAGAAAGAGGGAGTCTGAGCTCTTTCTGACAAATATTCAGCATCATACATTCTTGGTTAAGCTCATTTTATGCTTAAGACATTTTAAAGACAACACTGTTTTCCAAATTTAAAAATCATACAACTCTATCTCTAAATAAAAGGGTAGTTCATTCATCAAATGTTCACTCACAAAATGATTCTTGAAACATTGCATTTCTTTATCTGCTGGAGATATAAATATGAATATGGCAGGGGACTGGAGATATAAATATGAATATGGCTTTGCCAATGGGGAAAGTGAGGCAGCTAGGGTCCCATCAGAATCAACTAACCACTTCAGATCATTCTAAAGTTGACATGAACTTGGACAAGGCAGGAGCCTCAAGATCAAAGGCATTCTTCACATCTAAGATTTTTAGCTTTACTCTTTCCCTTTAGGGAATTTATTTATTTATTTATTTATTTGGATAAATTAATCAACATACATTACTTCAGAGAGTTCATTGAGCCCATCAAGAAAACTAGTTAAAAATCAAATGTTATAGCTAAGTCATAAGATCTAGTAATTGAACTGTAGAACTCTCTCAGCATGCCATTGAACATGGAAACCTGGCACCACAGGTAAACAGTTTGGTATTATGGATTTTGATTGAATTCAATTTTAATTTCTACAGGATTCTGGATATTAATATATTTAGTTCATTCTGTTGTTGACAATTCATTTAAAATTCAATGTGTTTAAAAAGGTCATAATTTTTTTGCATAGTGTTAGTAATGTTCTTATATTAAACACTTTTATCCATGTTAATGAACTGGAAAGGTGAAGTGGAAAAATATGAATAGCTTTAAAATGCTACTTAAATATCATGCAGAACTGGCAGGCAAAAGGCCTTTTCACAAGTTAAAAACTCCATTTGAAGCTACACATGCACTTCCGACCATAAATGAAGAAGTTTTAGCCTAACAGAGTTCATCTTTGTGAGCATCTTTAAAGAAAATAGCCTGAATAAAACATATATCCTCTGAGCACCTTGATTTCTCCTTTATCAAATATATAAAAAGTGTTACTGAGTATAAGACAGATGATCAAAAAAGTCCCTAAAATTGTTGCCTGGATAAAACATCCTCTGAACATCATGAAATTCTCTTCCTTCCTCCTATGCCCAAGACACAATACTCAAATTTCTTTGTAAAGAAGGGCATTTTGTTCTGGTCCTTTTGAGGTAGTTGACAGTAGCTATACTTGAATGGTCAATCTGTGAGTATTTCTTTAGCTTTGTTCTTTTCCCATCCTGTCTTGGGGTATATCTGGTATACCTCCAAGACACATTTAGAATGCACTGGGACTTACCCATCTCAAGAGTCTCTAAGGACATGCTAGGTTCAATGTATCCTTTCTCCAAACAGCAGCTTGTCTGGTTTCCATATTCAAGATGTTTTAAGAAATTGTTCTCTAAGTGGTTAAAGAAGATTCCCCAAGCTCCCCAAAATTATAATATATGTACCACTACTCAAACATACAGTGGGTCTCATAATGATGTTAAATATTTTACTTTAGTTAAATTTCAAGTTTATAATAGAAACCAAGTGAGAATTTAAAAAAGAAGAGAAGAACAAGAATCCCAATTCTGATCTTATGCTACCTCTCTGACTGTTTGGAAGTGATAAAGTAGATAAAATAATGACTGGCAGTACCTGCCTTTAATCTCATCACTGGAGATAGTAGCAGGTGTGGCTCTGTGAGTTTAAGCCCAGCCTGGACTATAAAAAGAGTTTCAGGCCAGTGAGGGATTTACAGTGAGACCCTGGTCCATCCTATAGAAAAATATATGCTTGTTGACAATACCATTTGAGGCACCATTAGGGTTTTTACCAGTGTCATTAGGGTTTTTCTTTTGGATAAATCTTTGAAATAAATTTTTTCTCATTCTGCCTGCATCAACTTTGCCTATGAGCATGTTTGTGGAGCATTTTCTTGATTGCTAATTGATATAAGAAGACATAGCTCACTGTGGGTGGTGTCATCCTTAGGCAAGTGGTCCTAGGTTTTATAAAGATCAAAAATGTTTTATCTTCATGAAGGAAGTCTTTATGCATTATAAGTTTCATGCCCAATTTTACATATTCTCTAACAAAAATCATATTAGTTTCAATAATAGTAAGATATTACAACTCTTATAAATCCACTAATCATTTCTCCATGAAAATTACATGAAAACATTACTTTTGTTTTTCCAAGAGCCCAATTATCAAGGCCAGCCTTTTCCAAAATGGTAGCGCATGTGTCTGGGCTCACTGGGGTTCTTCACTCGACTTGTAGCAGAGAACATAATACCTGAAATGATAAAGATGGCTAGTTGGTTTGTACAGTGATCCAACATCTCAGCAGTGGTCGCCACCTAGAAGTTTTTTCATGGTGAAGGGATGAGACTACCACATTTAATGCTTGGCTCTCATATGTCCCCCTAATGACACCAGAGTGAAACAACTCCAGACAGAGCAATCTGTATTTTCACTCCTGTGATTGCTCTCCATTTGGTTCTAGTCATAAACATCATATAAAAGGAATCTTTTAATACTCACAGGCACATGAAAGTAGAATGTTTATGGTATGAGTGTACAGATTATTGAAAAATCAAGTTGAAAGCCTACAAAACTTCAATCACTTTGGGGTTCAATATTTCATAAATGATGGAATTGGGGTTTAAAGCTTTAAAGTGTGAGTACTTATTGTGATGGCTATACTTGGTTGTCATCTTGACACCCTGAAAAGAGAAAACCTCAGTTGAAGAGCTAACTGCCTACATCAGGTTTGCTTATGGGCATGTCTGTGGGGGTGTTTTCTTGATTGCTAATTGGTATAAGAAGGCCTAGCCCACTGTGTGTGGTGTGATCCCTAGGCAGGTGAGACTGGTTGAACAAGAAAGCTAGTTTAACATGAACCTGAGAACAAGTCATTAAATAGTGTCTCTCTGTTGGTTCCTCCTTCAAGCTCTTGCCTTGAGTTCCTGCCTTGGCCTTCCTCAATGATGGACCATAATTTGTAGGCTAAAATAAACACTGTCTTCCCCAAAGTGATTTCTGTCACATCAACAGAAAGCAAAGTAGAATCTACTATACTATCCTGTCATCAATGAACTCTACTTAGGGGATTGCAAACCGGGCTTGTGCATAGGTATCAGTATAAGATGGAGCTAATTTCTCTGGATCTTAGAATATGGTTCATTTGAACAACAACAACAAAAACATCCCCCTCAGAAAAAAACCAAACAACAACAACAAATAAATAAAAAAGCCAGCAATTACCCTGCACTACAGTTCAGAGCTTACATGACCCATGTGTCAAAGACCTGTTCTGTGGAACAACAGCCTTTGGGAGACTGTGGGAATCATAAGAGGTGTCATCCAGTGGGAGGCCTTCAGGTTACTGGGGATGTGTCCTTGAAGAGGTTACTGACCCCATCTGAGTGTGATATAGTACAATAGGCCCACAGTCATGGATCCAATCAATGGACTGTAAGCCTAGATCAACCTTTTATATTTATTAGTTGGCCATTTCAGGTTGTTCACCATGATTGGTAAAAAGCTGATTAACATACATAGCACTCAGGGCAAAGTAAGTCCATATTGGGCACCTTTCCTTAGGGTCATTTGCTTGTCACAAAGCAGGAAAGCTTACCTGTAATCACTAAGGAAAGGGCCTGGAGAATTTTTCAGCCAAGTAGGGTTAGTCATTGCCAAGGCAGCGGCTAGCCAATCCCACTTAGAGCTTCAGAAGACCTTTTAAAAAAATGTTTTGTCTGCCAAACAGCTGCCAATTTGGGTGACAACTTACAGAAAAGGGTTATCCTTTTTATTCTGGAACTTTGTGTTATTTAGAAAACTGATTTTTTTTTCATTAATCCATAGCTTTTACCCCTTTCTTTCTCATTTATCATCTAGTAATTTGCTATTCTATAGCATCATGGGCTTTGAATCATGGGAGGAGAATCACATTTCACTTCTTAATTTCAAAATAAACAACTTACCTACAAACAAAGCATCATCACCACAATGGATACATAGTTCTTTGTGGTCTGTGCTATAAAACCTTGGCTATTTTGAAAGCATAAAGCTCATATGTTTTCAAAATGGTTGTCTTATTTCCTCTTCTATTACTCCTCTAATGCCTGCTTTTCCAATCCAACTTAATCCAAGTCTTCTGAGGTTTTTTTGGCACACCAATTTATTGGGACCTGAATATCTTCCTTTTCATTTCTTTTTCTGTCCCTAGTCTCCTGAGGTGAGTAGTTTTGATTGAATACATAAACCTGGTGAGTCATTACAGCACACCTCCCATATGAAGGCACACTTCCTGTCTGCCCAAATAACTGTATGCTCTGGCAGATCCTGGTTTGTGGGTCCTGACCTTGACATTTTAATGTAATGCCTTTTCCCTCTGTAAACTCTTATGCTGTGCACACCTGTCTTTTGAAATTGCCATTTACTACTTTGCCTTGCTTGTTAGCTTCCCATGTCTTTGACTATGATAATCATAACTGGGTTTCCAGCTACTGAAGATAAGCCAGTTTTAAAAACCGTGTCTCCACAGCTCTTAGCACAGTAGCTTAGCATACATATATACAATATTAGTAATATTTATGTAGAATAAGTTAGAAAAGAGCAATGATTAGATACTTATTTATTGGCTTTTTCAGTGATTTACTTAAAGTCTCTCATGTACTACATGTTGCCAAGCATGATTTCACTTGTTACCTGGAACGGAGCGACCTGGAGAAACATTTGAAAAAAAAAAATAAAACCCAAACCCAAAACAGTTGTTACCCTTAGCAACTTGGCCACAAACGCTTATATCTGCCATATGTATTTAAAGAACAAAAGGCCCCAGGCTAATTGCTGTATATACTTTGCTTCTGGAAAACGTTCCACTTGATTGATTGCCCCACTTTGTGGTTTTATGACATAAAATGTAAATGCAAACTGGATTTCGACTGAAGCCTTTCGGGAGATATAGGTCCTAGGTTGAGTCCACTGGTGAATACATCTCCTCTCTTCTATTCTCATTGGTGTCAGAGTGCTACTTCAGAGATATTATTGCAATAATATTTATATTAACATTTAAGAAGGTCTACTCTCCTCATGACAGAAGAAATATATGATAATACAATCAAATTTTAATTTTAACCTCGAAACTCCATTTACATCTAATATTTTGAGTTAAGTACTTTCATGGACAAAACTGAGTATTTATCTACTGGCTAAGTAAAAATTTCAATATTTTAAACTTTTTCATTTATATACAAATTTAGGGCTGAGCTATAGAAAGTCAAGTCAATTCAATCTCTGATCTCTAAGATTGAAATCTATTAGGTTGGTCAGTCGGTCTTAAACTTACATGAAAGTCCTCTAATATAAAATTCAGAATGTAAATGTAATACACGCACGCACGCGCGCGCGCGCGCGCACACACACACACACACACACACAATGAAAAGTGGTAGGGTGTTCTTGATTTCAGGGCACTCTAAAAAATACTTTTCCTTCCTTCCTTCCTTCCTTCCTTCCTCAAAGCTATGATGAATTGCTGAAAAACAAGAAAATCAGCAAGAAGAATTACATATCAAATATGGATCTTAGACACTGCTATAGGTTGGGGAGGAAGTGTCATGTGCCTGCCTTCACCAAAGGTGCAGGTTTTGAAGTTTGATTTAGTGTTGCTGCTGAAAGGTAACTAGATCACAAAGATGCATAACTTGTCAATGAAACTGCTATTAGTAGTTGGGTTCCACTGGAGGAAGGAGCTACCTGAAGATACAAAGGTATGTACTCATACTCCTATCTGCAGGACACACCTTTCCTGTCCCTGCCCTCTTCCTCTCAGTTTCCCTCTACTTCCTGTCACAACAACAGCTGCTTTCTTCCACTACGCCTTTCTACCATGAGGTGTCTACTTTGCCACAGCAACATAGCCAGGTGACCATGGAGTGAAAATGATGACGCCCTGAGCCCAAACAAATCTCTCCTTTATCAAGTTTCCTCTCTCAGGTATTAGGCACAGTGACAGACTATCAACTACCCTAGTTACACTAGCACAGTATAGTTTTTCTTTTCTTTCCTTTTTTTGAGAGGGGAGAGCAGGGGAGTGTTCTTAAAATTCCTTTACATACTTTGAAAAAAAGATTATAGAATTTTATAGATGGAGAATTGTTTAAAATTGCCTGAAAAACTGCAATATGTCTAAAATTTGAAATTTCTTTAAATATAAAACTTGAAATTTCTTTAAATATGATGATTGATGAATAGAAACAACAGGATTGATAACGATCATAAACATGGGCATTTAAAATATTAAGTATTTAAAATATTGAACCTTAGCTTACCACTAATTTAGTACTTAAAATACACTTACTATATAAAAATTAACTTTACACTGATTTTAAATGTTAAGAACTCTTTGTACCTAGTGGATTCTTTCTTAAATTAGAAAAGATTAAATCGACATAAATTTAATTGACTTTCTATATCTGCCAAATCTCCATAGACATGACATTGCTCGATTTGATCATTATAACGGTTCTATCAGAGGGTCACAGCAGACTTAGGAGGTGAAGAAAGTAAGGAGCCACAAGGACAGGGTTTCTCAGCGCAGGACTGCTGGCATTTGGGTTTGGAGAAATTTGCTCTGTGAGTTTTCCTCTCTGCTGCAGGCAAGATGATTAGCAGCATCCTGGATCTCTACCCACTAGGTGAGAGTACCCTCTTTAAGGCATGGCATCCCCAAATGTCTCCAGATATTGCTAAGAATCTTTTGAGGAACGCAGTCTCTCTTACCTGAGAATTGTTGGTGTGCTTCCATGGCCACATAGCAAATGGTAGCATTTGGCTGAGAACACAGATCTCCTTGCTCTTTGGTACAGATCCATAGACCCTGGACCTTCCAGCCTTTCACATGCATTTTTTTCCATCATAGAGACTTCCCAGAGCGCAACAGAGTTTCCCAGACTCAGCTAACAATAGCTATATTCGGGCAAGATCCCTGACCCCCAAAGCAGGGCCTCTGCTAAAGAAAGAGGCCTCAGCTGGAGAGTTCCAGTTTCCAGTGAGATCTGACTATCCTGCAAAAACTTCCTAAGTTACAGCTCAGTCTTTGTCCTCTTTTGCTAGTCATTGGCTAGAGCCATTGGCTAGAGGCATCTTCTGCTGGATCCTCAGCCCTGACCCCATGCCTGGGTCCCTGTCTGCGGAGAGACCTCCTATAGAGCTTGGACCACCCAGAACTACAGATATTGAATCTCTGACCCACAAAGCCCACCGGGGAAGTACCATAGAGAGGGGGGGGACCCCACCAACACCTACTGGAAGAAGCTATGGGAAGACGGCAATACAAGAAAACACTTAACAACAGAAAGACACAAGCATGACACCACCAAAATCTAGGGAATCTACACCAACTAGAACGGAATACAACAACAAAGCAGAGGAAGCAGAAGGGAATGACTTAAAAATTATAAAAATGATAGAGGCCCTCAAAGAAGATGTGAGAAAATCCCTTAAAGAAGTGGAGGAAAAAACAAACAAAAAGTAGAAGAAATTAACAAATTCCTTAAGGAAAGCAAAGAAAGTACAGAAAACCAAAAAAAAAAAAAAAAAAAAAAAAAAAAAAAACAAAAAACAAAAACAAAAACAAAAACAAAAACAAAAAAAACAAAAAAACAAAAACAAAAACAATTAAGCAGGTGAAGGAAACAGTTCAAGACTTGAAAACTGAAATTGAGAAAATAAAGGAAACACAAACAGAAGGAATGCTGGAAATTGAAAAGCTGGGCAAAAAATCGGCAACCACGGACACAAGCATAACCAATAGAATTCAAGAGATGGAAGAGAGAATCTCAGGCGCAGAAGATAAACTAGAAGAAATAGATTCATCGACCAAAGAAAATCATAAATCCAACAAATCCTTAACACAAAACATCCAGGAAATGTGGGACACCATGAAAAGGCCACACCTAAGAATAATAGGCATAGACGAAGGTGAGGAAGCCCAGCTCAAAGGTGCTGAAAACATATTCAACAAAATCATCGAGGAAAACTTTCCAAATCTGAAGAAGGACATGCCCATGAAAGTACAAGAAGCATACCGAACCCCAAATAGGCTGGACCAAAGAAAAAGACCCCTCGACATATAATAATCAAAACACCTAGCATACAGAATAAAGAAAGAATATTAAGAGCAGCGAAGGAAAAAGGACAGGTAACATATAAAGGCAGACCTATCAAAATTACACCTGACTTCTCCATGGAAACCCTCAAGGCCAGAAGGTCCTGGATAGATGATCTAAAAGTATTAAGAGAACACGGATGCCAGCCTAGGCTACTATATCCAGCAAAACTCTCAATCAATATAGGTGGAGAGAACAAGATATTTAATGACAAAACCAGATTTTCCCAATATGTATCTACAAATCCAGCCCTACAGAAAGTATTGGAAGGAAAACTCCAACCCAAGGAAGGTAACTACGCCCACAAAAATGTAGGCAACTGATAATCCAACTACACCAGAAACCAAGGGTAAAGCAGAACTAATATATTCACAATACCACTGCCAACAACAAACCTAAAACAAAAAAGCATCAACAATCAATGGTCCTTACTCACCCTCAACATTAATGGTCTTAACTCACCTATAAAAAGACACAGGCTAACAGAATCTTCAACAAATGGTGCTGGCACAATTGGATGAGGGTGTGTAGAAGACTGCAGATAGACCCATGTCTGTTGCCATGCACAAAACTCAAGTCCAAACGGATCAAAGACCTCAACATCAATCCAGCCACATTGAACCTCTTAGAAGAGAAAGTAGGAGGTACTCTTGAACAAATTGGTATAGGAGACCACTTCTGGAACATAACTCCAGGGGCACAGACACTGAGAGAAACAATTAATAAATGGGACCTCTTCAAACTTAGAAGCTTCTGTAAGGCAAAGGACACAGTGGACAAGACAGCAGCCCACAGACTGGGAAAAGATGTTCACCAATTCTATATCCGACAAAGGGCTGATCTCCAAAATTTACAAAGAACTCAAGAAACTAGTCAACAAAACACCAAATAACCCTATTAAAAATGGGGTACAGAACTGAAGAAACAATTCTCATTAGAGGAAATCAAAAAGGCTGAAAGACACTTAAGAAAATGCTCCACATCCTTAGCTATCAGGGAAATGCAAATCAAAACAAATTTGAGATACCATCTTTCTCCTGCCAGAATGGCTAAAATTAGAAACACCAATGATGACTCATGTTGGAGAGGATGTGGAGAAAGGGGAACACTCCTCCACTGCTGGTGGGAGTGCAAACTCATACAGCCATTTTGGAGATCAGTATGGCGGATCCTCAGGAAAATGGGAATTAGTTTATCATAGTACCTGGCAATCCCCCTTTTAGGCATATAGCCAAATGATCCACATCCATGCAACAAAGACATCTGTTCAACTATGTTCATAGCAGCACTATTTGTAATAGCAAGAACCTGGAATCAACCTAAATGTCCCTCAGTTGAAGAATGGATAATGAAGATGTGGCACATCTACACAATGGAATACTACTCTGCAGAAATAAAAAATGGTATCTTGAAGAAACCATCCTGAATGAGGTGACCCAGTCACAAAAAGGGAAACATGGTATGTACTCACTCATATATGGATTTTAGACCTAGATCAAAGCCTCACCAGCCTATAATTCACACCACCAGAGGAACTAGGATACAAGGTGTATTCTAAGAGATTCATATAAAGTCCCTTCTCATAGAACTGGGAAGGGACAAGTCCCCCAGAGCACAGGGGAAGTGGGGGGGGTAGCAAATGGAGAAAACAAGGGAGAGGAAAGGAAAATATGTGTGACCAGGAAGATTGAGCCCAGTTAGGAATAGAAGACAGGAGAGAGAGAGAGAGAGAGAGAGAGAGAGAGAGAGAGAGAGAGAGAGAGAGAGAGAGAGCATAAAAGAGGAGCCAATATTGGTTTGAAGATAAAATTGAACACAAAGAAAGGTCTAGAGAACTACAAGACTGCCGCCTACTAACAATTTGAGCTTCCATGGAAAGGCTACCATAAATGCCCTTCCCGGATAGTGAGATCAACAACTAACTTCTCTATGGAGCCCTCATCTAATGCCTGTTGGAAACTGGAGAAAATACCCATACATAAACACTGCGTTGAACTAGAACCCAGATGCAGATGGAGAGGACAAGACCAGGAGGCAGAAACATGTAGAAACAGCTTACCTGAGCAAGGAGGAACTAATGGGCCCCCAGAGTGATAGCTGGTAAGCCAGCATGGGACTGACTCAGGCTCCCCTGAATATGAGTCTCAGCCAGAAGGACTGAGCAGTCTAAGGGACCTCAGACAGTGGAGCCTCGATGTATTCCTGGTGCACAAAAGGACCTTGCGAACATATCCCCCATGGAGGGATAACTGCTTTAACCTAGAGGAGGAGAGAAGCCCTAGTCCCTACTACACATGACCTGTCAGATCTACATGACCCCAACTGGATGGCATTCCCCTACATATGGAATTGGAGTGGGGGGGGGATGTAAGGGGAGTGTGGTTAGGGTGCATGTGAGAGGGCAGAGAGGGTAAAAGGGAGGGAGGGAGAAGTGATGGGAGATGCCATTATGTATATATGTTTCTCATACTGGTTAATAATAAAGCACTGTTGGCCAATAGGAAAGGAGGTAGGAGGGACTAGGAGACAAGGAGGAAATAGGAAGTAGTAAGGAGGAGTCAAGATGGAGAGTCTGGAGAGAGCAGTATGCAGAAGCTGGCTCCGGGTAAGAAGACCACATGAAAATACATAGATCAGTAGAAATGGGTTAATAATTAAGACAGAGCTAGCCAATAAGAAACAAGTAACCGGGCCAATAGCATTGTATCAAATACAGAGTCTCTGTGTATTATTTGGGGCTGGCGCAGCGCAGGACAAGACCAGGCGGCGGGCGGAAAAACCATACTCGTTACAGAGAAGGAACTGGGATCGACATGTAAAATAATAAATTTAAAAAAATGCTCTGATTCAAAAATTTAATTTCAAGGACAAGTTACTGGGGAAAAGGATTTCTATTTTTGTTTCCACAGAAAATGAAAAGCTATGGATTCCTTCCAGACTAATGTGGTTTGATCAAGCCAGACTGCCTGAAACAGAGTACCAAGTGATCCTACATTCAAAACAGCTGGACAAAGCAGCCTTTCAAACTACAGCCAGGATTTCTGCATCTTCTTAGAATCCCCCATGACAGCGCCCCTTACCAGCAGGAAGTAGTTTGGAAAGAATGATGCCCAAATTCCCAAATATTGTCTATAAATGTTTGTTTTCATTTAAATGGACTTTGTTATAAAAAATAATAAATAAATAACAAAAAAATGAGTGAGAATTCTAGCATCCAAGCTTTTTAAAAGTTGTGTAACATGGTAAACACTCAACTAAAAATTAACTTTTCTCATACTATTTTGGGTTCATAATCACAAGTTTCCCTCATTTTATACTCAATGTTCTAGAGGCTTTTTGTAGACCTAAAAATCTCTTGTGATTTCAAAACATTGCAGAATTACACAAATCTGTCATTGTGCCAGTTTGACCAAATAAAGTCTATGTATATTTGAAACTTAAAAAAAAAAAAACTATATTCTCCTCTTTCTACTGTTTTATTTTTTGCTTCTTCCATAGTCCCCCTAGACTGTTCTCCACAATTTTGCATTCTACAGTTCTCCTGTTTTAAAAAATATTAACCACACAAAGGAAATGTAAGTAATCCACATACCTCTTTATAAAGTTAGCAAACAGTATCCGATGAGAGTAACCGAGCCTTCGAATTCTGGCTGTTTCCAAAATCCCTGTGCACCGCAGCTGTAGTAGAACTTTCTCTTTGTCATATTTTCTTGCCTGCCTCTCATTATTTGGCTTGATGCAACGCACAAAATGAGGTTGACCCACCACCATTTTAGATAACAAATCCATCAAGGAATACTGTAATATACAGCATGAAATTAATTTCATGGTATGACATTTAAAAAAGTACGAATTTGTAGATCTTCATTTTTATTACAAGGTTGCAGTTTTAAGAATTAATGTTACAAATGGCTAATCACAGTGAGTGGAAAGTGATCTGATATAATGGACAGGAATTCATCTAAAAATTACAGATTCTGTGATAGAAATGTAGAGGCAATAACTAGGAGGTTGTCTATAAAAAGTTTTCCTAGGAGCTCTTAAGGCAGCATTAAGTGATACATTTATTTTTTTGCATACTTTTTAAAGCAATTATATCTTCTCAAACAAACATACCAAGTTACAGTATTGAGATATACAATTTAGTTAATTTACTTTATATATTAATTTTCTTGTCTTACTCTGTCTTTGTAGAAAGTATAAAAAAACATTTTATCACTTGTTGGAATCATCTACTTTACAATTAGGGCAGAGAAGTTAGTTTCAAAAATAGAACACATATGAAAATAATCAAATTATTAGCCATTTAACTATTTTACTGTTTTCATTCATTATCTTATTGATTTGGGGAGAATATTTTTATTAATATAGATATTACAACTGTATTTTGTACCAGTGCTTTGTTAAAATAACAGCTGGACAATTAAGAACAACCTATTAGAATGAACAGAGTTCAATAAACGTGGAACCTCAGAATTTCTTGGCAAGGCAGTGAGTAGACACAGCATGGAGGATTGGGTTTTTTAGTGTTAGAAAATACAAGGATGACCCCAGATAAGAATGTAAGCAATAGTGGAGAGGCTATCTTAAATTCCCTTCCCCTATAATGAGATTAATGACTACCTTATATACCATCCTAGAACCTTCATCCAGTAGCTGATGGAAGCAGAAGCAGAGACCCACAGCTAAGCACTGAGCCTATTTCCTGGAATCCAGTTGTAGAGAGGGAGGAGTGATGACCAAAGGAGTCAAGACCAGGATAAGAAACTCCACGGAAACAGCTGACCTAAAAAAGGGAGAGTTCATCCACCCCAGACTGATAGCTGGGAAACCAGGTCCTCTGAACGTGGGTGTCAGTTAGGAGCCTGGACAATTTATGGGGTGCCTGGCAGTGGAACAGTATTTATCCCTAGTGTATGAATGGACATTGGGAGCCCATTCCCCATAGAGGGATACTCTCTCAGCATAGATACATGGGGGAGGGGATGGGGGGGGTGTTAGGCCCTGTCCCCAAATGACAGATTTTGATCATCCCTCATGGAAGGCCTCACCCTTTCTATGGAGCAGAAGAGGGATGGGATGGGGGTCAATGGGAGACATGGGAGGATGGAAGGGAGAGGGAACTGGGATTGATATATAAAATAAGATTGTTTCTAATTTAAATTTTAAAAAAGATAAAAAAGAAAAATTCAACTCTCACAAAAAAGATGATAAAGTAAGTTGGAAACAAAGGATCAAATAAACAATCTATAAATAAATAAGAAAAAGAAATGCAAACATCTAGAGTTACAGGGCCAGTGCAACCTAAATACTGAAGTTAGACAGCTGCCAAATTGCTGCCTTTGTATGCTTTCCTCTTGGGGACCAGATCACATGGGATCTTACCAAACAGCTGCAACTGCCACTCTGGAGCCCTTTCATTATATTACCTGTGAGTCATCGTTCCTTTAGTCATGCAAACATCTGCCAGGCACTGGGATCCAAAAGTGACAATGCCTGCTTGCTTTCTGCACAATTGAGGCTTAGGTTTTGTTAGGACTAAAGCACAGTCACCCTCCTTCCATCCTTATTAGCAGAATAAAAATTAGCTTAAGAACATACTACATACTGCCTGGAATCAGTTCTCTGTCAGTTTTTGCTTCAGCCTGAACATTGAAATGATTTCATGACCTGATCAGATTTAACGTACATACAGTGTTCGATGCTAACAACAGTAGTACAGTAATGGTGTGGACAACTCACTAGAAAGTAAACTGTTCTGGCTGTAAGTATGTTTAGTGATTCTTATGTGCTGCCTTGATGATATATAGGGACTTATCAGGAGTGGACACAGGCCTTCAGCATCTACATGTAAAATCAAGTAGGATTTTATAAAGTGTTTGCTACGAACTTAGGGCTTTGTGAATATGTAACACAAGTATCCAGTTTAAAAAGTCGTTTATGATTGTGTTAGAAAAATGCATAAATTCATTGGACAACGAATAGCAAATTTAATCTGATTGCATGTACATCTTCCATACTAAGTGATATTATTAGTAATTGCCAAGTTTTAGGTGGTATTTTCTCCATTGTCCTGGCTGGCTGATTCAGAAGAAGTGAGTGAAAACTGGAACTATACTAAAAGTGGTTATCTCAGGCTTTTCAACACACAGGGAGGGAAGTGCTTCCTTTCTTTTCTTTCTCCCATATTGTCCAAAGGAAGGTCACCTTGTTCCTATGCCTTGGTGTACTACTGTGCCTCTGGTGAGTCTCCTCCATGCACTGGTCCTGTACTGGGCTCTTTCCTCCTGCTGAAGGTATCGGCTTGTGTTTGTGCAAGGAAATATGGGCTTAAGAACCATACTCAACCTTGCCCACCCTGTTTCATCCTAAAACCATTCAGGGACATTGAATTAAAATTTCTCCCTTCCTTCCCTCCTTCCTTTCTTGCTCCCTTCTTTCCTTCCTTCCTTCCTTCATTTCTTCCTTTTTCTTTCTTTCTTCACTTAATTCTTTCCTTTCTTTCTTCCTTCTTTTTTTTTTTTTCTCAATCCAGCGGGAAAGCATTTGGCTATATAGACACTGTTTTGAGACAGTGTTTCTCTATGTGGTTATGGCCATCCAGGAACTTGCTATGTAGACTAGGCTAGTCTTAAACTTAACAGAGATCTGCCAGCCTCTGCCTACCAAGTGCTGGGATTAAAGGCAAGTGCCACTGTGTTCAGTTTACATGGAAAAATTTTAATCTAGTTATAGAATTCCATTGTGATTTTCATAGGGTACACTATTTTACAGGTAAAATACCAAGACAAAGCAATCTACAGATGAAATTATATGCTAACAAAGCTTGTACCGATGCAGTTAATGGGTGTAATAAATGTTGTCTTTTGCCAGTTACCACTTTTTATATGTAACTAATTTAGAATGAACAGTATCATTAAATACAGAATACCATAACTTAATATCTTACTCTAAAATATGATGCGACTGTTTGAGTTTTCATGTTGGTGGTTTCACAGGCATGGCGTGTGATGTCTTTAGTTTCACCCTAAGGAGACCAAAGAAGATGGTAAGGTCTTGCCACCTTCTGCACATTGTAATCTACAAGGCATGTTTCATCAGTTTACCTTAGTCTAGGTATTCAAAAGCACAAAACCGCACAGTTATTGATACTCATACTTTAAGGACTGATGTGTTAGTTGCATTGTCTGTGTTGATTGGTCTTGTGCAGAACATGAATGTTTCTGACACTAACCACACATAGATTTTTATTAGAAAAAATATAAAATTTAAAGATTGAAAAGAGAAATACACCAGAAAGCTATATTTCTGGTGTTTGAGCTGCTGTCAGTAAAGTAACCGTAAGATAAATAGTCTTACCTTGGTCAAGTTTGTGGATTTTTCTGGATTCCTCATCTGATAGTTTAATATATTTTTAGTTTTAGAAAGTGGGAGATTACCTATGGAAATGCAAGTAAAATGAATTTATCTTTTAGAACCCCAAGTGGCTGGAAAATTTCCCCATTTGTTTAAAGTATTCTGAGTATTTTAAGACTCAGAAGATTGGTTACAAGGATAAAGAATACTATGTGAAAACTACAATAAGTCTTTTTTTTTTCTGCCTAGCCCTGGTTGTTCTGGAACTTTCTCTGTAGACCAGGCTGGCCTAAAGCTCACAGAAATCCACCTGCCTCTGCCTCCCAAGTGCTGGGATTAAAGGTGTGCCCCACCGCTTAAAGGCTACAATAAATCATTTTCTGGTTTTGTTTTTGTCTCCCCCTCTTTTCCATTCTCCTCCTTTACCCTTCCTCTCCCCCTCCTCTTCCTCTCCCCCCTCCTCCTCTTCCTCATGCTCTTCTTTATTGTCTCTGAGAAGATCATACTACATAGTCCAGGATGACCTCACATTCATGGCATACTCCTGCTTCAGCCTCCTGGATTCTTGGAGTACAGACATGTGCTACTACGCTCAGCTACCACATGTCCCAAATTCAGAAAAAGGAAAACTAACCTACTATATGATAAATTAGGACATGAGTGACAGGCTTCCTCTCAATTTTAGAAGATATGGGCAGATGGTGATGAAGGAGCAGCTAGCTTTGCATCTCTATGCTAAGTGGTTTCTGAGATTTTCTTTAATTTGAGATGGACTTCACAGTGAGTCCTAACATTTCATGAAGTGCTTTTTGCAAATCAAGCATGGGTGATATCAATATGAATTTCAATCTTAACATTCAGATGTGTGCTTTGTACATTCAAGGCAGTGAAAGACTTGGCCTTGAGCCACAATTATTATTCGTAGCTAGGCTGCTGTTGAGTCATACCCTGTAGTTTGAATACGGCTCACTTTAAAGCATTTTAATAAAATGGCACATAAAGAGTTCAGAAACAGAATTTTATAAGTACATACATACATATATATTCATTTAAGGATGTAAAAGCAATTTAAGGGAGGGAGAATAAAGTTTTCAACAATTTGTGTTTGAATAACCAGACAAGGGTTATGGGGAGGGAAGGAGAGATCACAGGGGTTGTGAGGGACATCATATGTGTTATTAATATGCTCACTATCAGTTACAGGGATGCATATATAAGGTCTTTACATATGTAAAAACAAAAGTTTATTGGCTAGATATTTCAGTTATACATTAATAAAACTATAAAAGAGTTTACAAATGTGGGAGCTGGAAGGATGGCTCAATGATTAAGAGCATTGGTTACTCTTCCAGAGGTCCTGAGTTCAAGTCCCAGCAACCACATGGTGGCTCACAACCATCTATAGTGGGTTCTGATACCATCTTCTGGTGGACATGCAGATAGAACATTCATATACATAAAATAAATAAATTTTAAAAAGTTTGCAGAACTATTTAAACTACAATATAAAAAACCCTAATCATATATGTTTCCCCTAATAAATGAAAGTGAGGATGCATAAGGGGGAGTGGAATAAGGAGTAAGATAATATGAACTTAATTAATGGAGAACTCACGAACACTAGGGATTGTCTAACTGCCACCCACACACTTGAAAACAGTGGGTTTTCGTTTGAGGAGAGTGAACTCTTTTCATGAGAAACTGGGACACTTCCATATTTTCTGGTGAGAGTCTCAATTATTTTCCTTTACAAGAGTCTGTCTTCTTTATATTAATTTTTATGCCTCCTTCAAATTAGGAATAAGTGAATATTTAGTGAATTGAAAATACGCAAACATAAAAATTCAAGGACTATGGTCACAAATAAACCACAGAGATAGAGACCACCTGGTGGAGCTTAGAGGAACCTTTACAAAAGTCAACTGCCTTACCTGTTTTGGTCAGAGGGTGGTTGACAAGCTGCCGAATTACGCTGTTTTCTGATGACCTCAAAAGCAACACAATGTCAGTCGGAAGCGTGTCTCTGTTTTTCGCCAAGAACCCAGTAGCACTATAGAGGACCTGTTGATACAGTTGTTGCAGTGACTTCTACAACCCATGCCATCAGCCGTCACTGTCATCCTTAGCGCTCACTCAGAGCTCAGTCCATACTGAGCAGCACACACAAGACCATGCATGCAATTCCTTATCATTTGGTCAGAAAAATTGTAAATTTCCCTTATTTGGGGGGATGGGAAGCATAGAAGAACCATCCCTATTTCTCTGAGAACTGGTTCAGCTCTCCTGACTTCAACATGATAGGTCTTACCTAACATGGAGACTGCACTAAGTAGGGGAATGTGTTTCTGGAACTTCTAACTATTTTTAAGAATTTAAAAATATGAACATATCCCATGGATTTCTGGTGGATAACCAATGTCCAAATGTGTTGTTATGGATGGGATCTTGTCCCTCCAGAACTTATTATGTTAAAGATGTTCTGTAGTCGCACAAAAAAAAAAAAAAAAGACCATGTGAAGACTGGGGGGAGGTGACAGCTGTCTACAAGCCAGAAGAGGCTTCATTAGGCAACAGCCCTGCTCAGGGCATCTTGGGCTCAATCTTTCGGCATCTAAAACAATAATAATACATTTCTTAGGTTGGAGCATTCAGCATGAGGTATTCTCTTTTAATGAACCAAATAACATACCTATTAAAAACAACTGGATAGAATAGCCATAGGCAATTCTTAATTGGTGGCCAAAGCAGCTTTTATTTGGTAAGTCAAATAGATGTTATAATGAAAATAAATATATGTATATGAAATTATATATGCCATAAATGATTAAAATTATATATTAAAATATATATAATTGAAAACATACAATAAAATAAATATTTAAAAATATTTATGTGTATGTGTGCTTTGCCTGTATGCATGTCCATGTACCATATATGTGCAGTGCCCACCAAGGCCAGAAGAGGGTAACAGATCCTCTGGAATTGGAGTTATAGATGTTATCTGCCATGTGGGTGCTGGGAACTGAATCCTTTGGTCCTCTGGAAGAGCAGGCAGTGTTCTTACCACTGGGCTATCTCTCCAGTCCCTCAACTCAGGGGATATACTGTTAATGACGAAGGTCATTGGGACATTCTTTGGCCTCTGGAAGTGACCGAATGAATAAATACATAGGACTTTTCAGTTTATTTTTCAATGATTTTCTCATTTTATACATTCTTTCTTGATTTCAATCATCTTTGTACCTCAACAATTATGGTATAGTTCTGAGGGGATGGCCCATTATTGTCCACAGAAGGGAGAGTGTCACTTGGGTTTAAGACAACATATCTGGTTGGACAGATGTGCATCTGTGTTTCAACCAATGTATGAATGCTTCTTTAATTTTTATATGTGTTAGTTCCACACATCTGGGGGCAGGGAGGGAGCATTGACTGAAAGAATGAGGGTGAGAAGAAAGAGGGAAGAGATGTAGGGAAGGGGGAAGGAGGGAGAGAAGATGAAAGGAAAGGAGAGAGACCAAGACAGACAGAGATAGAGAGATGAGAGAGAGAGAGAGAGAGAGAGAGAGAGAGAGGAAGAGAGAGAGAGAGAGAGGAGAAGTAAGAGACAGCTCTGGAAAATGCCTAAGGTATTCTTTTAAAAAGTAAAATACAGGTGACCACTGCCAGCTGGTTATTGCAGACAGACTGGATGACTAGAAAGATAGGTAGACAAGAACCAGGACCAGATAGAGGCATGGCAGGGCCACCTCATTGTAGCTATCTCCAAACAGTCTGGGTCAATTTAATATACTTCCTTGATAGAAGGCTGAAGAGTTGGTCACAATTCCCATGAGTTCTTACTTTTCCCGCATAGTGATGAATACCAAAACTAAGCTCCATTCTTTTGGGTCTCCAGAAGTACTGTGATTTCAGGTTGTCTTCAAATTTCTCTGTAGAAGAAAATTGAACTCCAAAATTAAGCATACAGGAGATCCTCAAGTAAAGTTGATGTCATAAATATTTGGAATGGCAAGGAAAAATTCACAGTCAAGTGTTTATCACTGCATTTTACTTTAGAGTAGGTCTCAAATGTCAGAATGGGTCAGAGTCACCCAGAGCACCTGTGGAGGTGCTAGCCATCGGGCTGGGCTGCACCTGTGGATGTGCAGACTGGCAGGGGCATTTAGGATGGTGCAGGCCACACCCTATGAGTGCAGTAGCACCTTATAGGTCTGGAGAGGGAGCCAAGACTTCATTAGCTCCTGGTACTCCTTACACTCCTGGTGTAAATGCCATACTGTGATTCCAGACTCTAAACCTAAAACCCTGATGGTGTGGCTTTCCTACCTATTTGATTACACAAATACAATGGGTTCATAAAGGCTGTCCAATTTCGATGAACATTTTAACAATCAAGCACCTGCTGTGAAATTATTTTCCCCTATGAAATAAAGACTTTTTCCTTTTTTGTTTTGTGTCCAGGAGACAAAACAACTTATATCAGGAGAAAGCAATACCACACTGGTCAAAAGTAAATGAGGAAGAAAAAACGAATTTAAACTTTCTTTAAGTGCTTACATGTATGTTATGAATACCTCCACAAAAGGGAATATTGACTTTTTCAGTTACTTAACAACTCAAAAGTCTTCTTTCTTTTATATTTTATGTTGAACCTTCACATTTTAACCACTTCTTTTCTGAGATAGGGTCTCATGTATCCCTTGCTATATAGCCAAGGATAACCTTGAACCTCCAATCTTTTATTTCTTGACTACTGGGATTAGAAGCATGTACCACCAAATTCATTTTACAAAACATTAGCCATCAAACTCGGGGTTTGGGCCCATGCTGGCTGTGATGTTTAATTTTTTGTTATGTATGTTCACCCTATGGGTTCCATTCCTCTAGGAACTCTACTGTATTCTAAGCAAGTATACCTCTTACCAGCAGAGCTCCCAGCCTGTGACAGTTTTGTTTTGATAGTGATAAATTTATCACTAATACCCCAAATCTACATAAATTAGATATATCAAAATAAAATTTTCTTTGTTTGTTGTAGGGGTTGGAGAGATGGCCCAGTGGGCAAGGACCTGAGATCTATTTCCCTGAGCCCTCATAAAAGCTCATAGGGTACATGTCTATAATCATGGCACTGGGACCATAGGTGGGGACAGATGGGTCTAGAGGCTTGCTAGTCAGCCAGGATAGGTGAAACAGTGAGCTTCGGGTTTAATGAGAGACTCTGTCTCAGAAACTCAGACAGAGAGTGATAGAGGAACACATCTGAAGTTGACCTCTGGCTTCAGCATGTTCATCCAAGTAGGCACTTCCCCACACCTCTACATCACACACACACACACACACACACACACACACACACACACGTATATTGTTCACTGATTTTCTTCTTTCTGCTCACTATTTGCTTTCACATTCTAGAGCTGTCTTTCTGTTCTGCCCACCAATTTCTGATTTAGGGTTGGATAATATATATGGTGATTTCAAGATTCAACATTTGAGACTGTCAGAAAGGAAGCAGAAATCTAATAGCCAACTTATTTAATCCACCACTATGAATTTTACCCTACAATAAATGCTCTTTGGTCTAGACATTAGATTTCCACTTCTTGAAAACTAGATACTGTGAGTTCTGTGACAGCTGTTTTATTCCAAATCATTTAAAACAAAAATCAGTGCAGCTTTCCTGGTGCCTTCACAAATATATACAGTCATTCCAGGTTTGAAACTCACCTATGAGAGTCTGGTCAGTGGCCTTGGGAAATCTACTTTCCTCATCAAGCAGGGACAATAAACCCATTGGCTTCTGTAGAAACATGTCTAAGAGGGGCCGGTTGTCTTCATATTCAATAACTCTAGCATCCACATCTTCATTTAGGTATTCATTCTATAATAGGTTATGAGTCAAACAGAAAAAAAATCACTTAAAATTGTGAATAATGTGTAGGTGGATAGTAATTACCCAGATTCCCACTTTACATATATTATAACAAATTGCTATCCGTGACATTGCCTTAAACAGAGTGTATCATTTTGTTTCTCTCTTTGAAGAACTACTAGCTTATTAAAATCAGCACTGATTGCTGTTCTCTCAGAATTACAGAGGACTACATTGTTGATGGAAAGTGGTATGACTGTGACCCAGGATTTGCATATGACTGAAGCAGATCTTAGGGTCATCCTTTTCCCATTGTCTCTCTCAAGAACACCCATATATGTTCAGTAATGGTTCCAGATACTGATAATGCTAGTGGGGTGGATAGCAGTAGGCAATGGGAACAATCTATAGGTTCAGAATCAAGGACACACAGGCCCATTTCTAGGCTCACACAATCCATTGGAATTTTATGACTCTCTAAGAACTTCCCTTGTCATTTATTAAAACAACTCACAACATAAAAATATATGGTACACTGATAATAATAGTTTATTTGCTAGTGTATCATAAGATGTGTGAAATAACCACATATAACCATGAGTCAAGGACAATGGTTGCAGAAGCATGATATGATGTTTTGAATATTCCCAGTCCAACATATATGTTTAAAATAAGATAGAACCTATGTCCCAAAGAAACAAAAACTCAGAAATAGTTCACCTAGCATTTAAAATGAAAACATTTTCTTGAAGTTTCACAGCTCTTATTTTTGAAGGTAACCTTGGGAGAAGTCTGTAAGACTAGAATTATTTTACTGTTAGACACATTATTCTGACAGCATATAATAGCTTAAATCACAGCTGCAAAGTTCAAAAAATTTGTATGTTTTATATAGAAAGTCTATGTAGAAAGTCTATGAGGTTATGGTCTCAACTGATGCAACTGTCATTTCTATTTGTTGGTGTCAAAGTCCATTCCATGCTTTTATGGCAGGTTATACAGTGCAGAGAAGAATAAGCTGAAAGACAATGGCTTCCTTCAAATATCTTTGTTATTATGGACTCCAGGTAAACCAAAGGAAAAAATACTACTACAGTTGCAATCAGGGCTTATAAAGCACTTATAGTAAAACAAGCACACCCAAAACTGCACACTGCATCTTATAAGAAAGGTTATGGCAAAATTCTCAACTATCTTTAAGCATATGTGGACACTTGAATTTTATCATCCTTAGCTCTTATTTCACTTAAAGAAGATGGTGAGAAGAACTATAAATGGCACTAAGCTGAAGTGTTGAGAATATGCACCCCTTGTTCTGCTCTCACTCTCTGAATTCCCTTCAGAAAGCTGGGAGAAGGGGAGGAAAGATTGTAGGAGCCAGAGGTCAGGAGGGATGGGAGGGAAACAGTGTCTTCTGGATATGACGGGATCACGGCACTCAAGAACACAGAGCATTTGTGTTTGTCTGCACAAAACTTGCACAAGATCAAACCAGTTAACCAGTTAATTTTAGCATGTGACAGGGAGAAGCTAATGAGTCCTCACCCCTAGCTGAAGAGCTATGAACAGTTGGTGACTTCTGATAGAGGACAAGTCAGTTTTCTTTAAAGGTGTGGCTCCTGGTAGATCAACCAAGTTCTGTACTCTCATATCTAGAGGTATATGGGCAGCATGAATTGGAGCTCATTGGTTATACATGAATGCACCAGACACAAAGCTTGGGAGGACTTAAGTGGAATCTTGCA
The DNA here is from genome assembly GCF_943737965.1 of Phodopus roborovskii. NCBI lineage: Eukaryota > Metazoa > Chordata > Mammalia > Rodentia > Cricetidae > Phodopus > Phodopus roborovskii. The sequence continues at coordinate 95,744 of NW_026125493.1, forward strand.
GCAAGGACAAGAACAAAATACATAGTATGACATTCTCAAAGAAATCATAAAATTTTTAAAATGAAAATATGAAAACAAAAAAATGGAGGTTGAACATCATTTAACCACCTATTAACAAGTCAAGGGAAATCAGAAGATCTGAAGGTTCCTCAAGTTCTGTTTTTCATTACATTTTGAGTGTGAGTAGGGGCAAGGAAGCCCATATGAGGTGCATCTTGGAGGTCATAGCCCCTTGGAGCTGAAATAATTAATGCTAAAAACATCACCTCTTCCCATAGGGAGATCTAGACAATACCACCAAGCCCTCAGATTCACACAGCAGCTTGAGAGGATTGTGCCATATTCTGACAGAGACACAGACTTCCATGTGCTTTTAAGGCAGGTGTGAATTTAAGCATAGCGTCCACCACACAGATTAGGAACATGGTAAAGGTCATCTGTTTTCATTTTGGTCTCACCTCATCTGAGAGACCATTCCCCAGTCTCCATTAGCAAATTCCATTCACCAACTGGTCACTCTTTGTGCACCCTATCATACTTTGAACTATTTTTATAGTATTCCTAGTATTTGTGTTTATTATTTTTCCATGTCTCTCACTGTCAAGAAAACTCCAAGAAAACAGAAGCTTTTTGTTATTTACCTCTGTATCTAGAAAGATTCACATAGTAAACATTACATGTATGTGGACTCCTACACTAGCTCCATCTCATGCTCAGGCCCTAGCATCCAATGTGATTGCATTTAGAGATAAAGACTTCAAGGAAATACTTTGTAAATGAGGTCCCTAAGGGTGGACCTACCCAGTGTGACTGCTGTACTTCTAAGCAAAGTAAGAGACATCTTGATTCCCATGCACAGAAGAGGCTCTTGTGAGGATACATGGGCATGACAGACATCGTGATTCTGGAGAGAGGCTTGGGAGAAACAAACTCCAACAACACTTTCATCTCAGACCTCCAGCCTCTAGAACCATGAGACAATTAACTTTTATTGGTTAAACAAACTTCCTTATAGTCCAAAGCAATTTTATCACAGCAGGTCCAGCGAACTAGCACACCAAGCTTTCTGGATCCTTTTTTACCTGTAAGACCTATTTTGAAAAATCAGTTTTCCACAAGTGACAGCTCATGCTGTAGAAAAGAAGAGCACTCATACATTGCAGGTGGGAGTTCAAGCTTAATAGTGTGGTGGTTCCTCAGGAAGATGGGAATCGATCTACTTCAAGATCTAGCTATACAACTCTTGCGTATGTACCCAAAGGATGCTTCAGCCTATCACAGAGACACTTGCTCAACCATGTTCATTGCTGCTCTATTCATAGTAGTCAGAAATTGGAAATAATCTAGGTGTTCCTGGACAAAAAGAATGGATAAAGAAACTGTGGTATATTCATAAGGTGGAGTATTATTATTCAGCCACTAAAAAATGACATTATGCAATTTTCAGGCAAATAGGTGGAACTAGGAAAAATAATCATGAATGAGGTACCATAGACCCAGAAAAACAAATACGATATATATTTGTATATACATGTTTTTTAGCTGTTAAGTCAATGAATGATTACCAAGATATAATCCATAGAACTACAGATGGTAAATATAAAGTAAGGAACTAGAGGGAATAGTTAGAACTCATTAGGAAAAGAAGTAGAATAGATATTTATAGATATATGGGGAGGTAGAATAGGGGGATCAAGTGGGCATGGGAAGGAGAGAGAGGGTAAAGGGAAAGAATATGGAGAGAGACAGCTAAAACCACAGGTCAATGGAGAGGTATTACAGAAACCTAATATAGTAAAAACCTCCTAAAACTTATACATATATGAAGGTGATCCAAATGAAACAACCAAACATTAGGGAAAGAAAGAGACCTAACAAGACCCTCTAACTGAAAATAACCTCTATGTAACTCATTGAACATGAAGATGTTGAGCTGGTGTCTACATAGATCTTTTGCCCCATGTTCTAGTGTCTTTGTACAGGAAGGTATTCTGTATGCTGTCAAAAGAGAAATGTAAACACCAAGCCATCCACAAACCTTTTATCTACAATGGTGTAGTATCTGCAAGATATGTTAGGGCAATGGTGGCACAAGGCTTGTGGGAGTAACCGACCAATAACTGATTTGACTTAAGGCCCACTTCACAAGACAGACCATGCCTGATCCTGCTTGGGTCATTAGATAGCCCAGAGACATAGAACAAAGCCAAATAATACCAGTCAAAACAAGAAAGTATAGTGATAAAATGACTCCTAATGATATAAATGATTTCTAATATTATAAACATTTATAATATAAAACAAAGTCTTTCACACACCAGTATTCCAGCACATGTTTGTTGATAATATGTTGTAATTTCCCAGTCAGAAAACCCAACAAGTAGGCCCACAATGCCTTGACTATCATTGGCTGAAGCTGCCAGTGAATCACTCATAGGAGCATCCTTAAGAGCTGTTTAGAGAATGTCTGGGATGCTGACAGGAAATGAAGCTGGATGAAGCTTGTAGGGAGAGTAGACTGTAGCAGATTACCTGATGGGTCATGATGCCTGGTTTATGCAATGGTGAGGTGATATAGATATGAATACTTTGTTTTGGAATGGATTTTCATTTATTGATACAGTTTAAGGTCAATTCTGTGATGTGTATAATAGCTCATTTATAAATGTAATGTATAATGTAGTGCAGATTATAAATAATTACCTATGATAGTCAAAGCTTAGAGTTAAGTTAGTTAAGTTTATCAAGATACACAGAGATGTATTTGAGATAGATAGACATTCTTCAAACCTTTCAAAGACCTACAGAATTTGGCATTTAAAATGGTTTAGGGTTTTTCTTGACAGTGAGACATAAATACTCCTGGCAACACCACCTGCACCAGAAAGGAAGATGAACATTGGAAAAAGTTGTTATGGAGCTTACTTCAATATGGCAAGACCAGCCATTTAGACAAGATACTGCTCTTGTCTGGACTGTTTGACTTTATGCTGTATAAACTGAACAATCAGGACCCACAGAAAAGTGACTGCTGATTCAAGATGGACATTGCTACAGAGTTCCTGCTTCATGGGAGAGTCTGCCAGGACAGTCTGCAGGGCACAGAGAAAAGTGACTGACAGACTGCCAATAAAAGAAGAAGACAGTTTAATGTTTCCTGCTTTGCTGAAGAGTCTGCCAGACACAGTATGGCCTATGGGCTGAAAATGGAAGATTACAGAAGAACTTCAGGTGACTGACAAGGCAAGATGTCTCTGTCATTTCTAGAGTTTATATACTATCCTTCTGTGGTCTTTGAAGGAGTTGAAGACAGATAGTTATGGTTATAGTTTACCTTAGTTAGGATTAAAGATAAGTTACTTAGACTTTAGACACACAATGATGGAATATTTTCTTCAAATCTTGCTAAATGTTAATGGACTAAATATTGTTAACTGTGATTCTTATTTGATAACTGTTGTGTGATATATTTTGCTATGTTAAGGTTAAAACCCTTCTTTTTATTTAGACAGAAAAGAGGAGATGATGGGAGATGTTATTCTGTATATATGTTTCTCATACTGGTTAATGAATAAAGCACTGTTGGCCAATAGGAAAGGAAGATAGGAGGGACTAGGAGAGAAGGAGGAAAGAGGAAGGAGTAAGGAGGAGTCAGTCAGCATGGAGAGACTGGGGAGACCAGACACAGGCCCCATTCCCCGGTAAGATAAATATGGAAATATGTAGATTAACAGAAATGGGTTAATACTTAAGACAGAGCTAGCCAATAAGAAACTAGTACCTAGCCAACAGCATTATATCTGATACAGAGTCTTGGTGTGTTAATTGGGGCTAGCATGGCAGCGGGACCAGACCAGTAGGGGAGGAAAAACTGCACTCCTTACAGTGAGGCTTGAACCCAGATCTTGGTACATGAAAGAAAAACATTCTACCATCATTCCTAGGCCCTACCAGAAAACTGGCAGATCTCATGAACATTTAAATCAAGTTGCAGGTTAAAAACTCAATATATAAAAACCAGTAGCATTTCTATATAGCAACAATAAACTTTCCATGGCAGAAATATGCACAAAGAGCTTCAAAGGAGTTAAAATACATGGGAATAAACCTACAGAAGAAGGTGGAAGACTTCTGCAATGAAACCTTTAAGACACTGAAAAATAGGCAGAAGAGTGACATTAGACAAAGAAAACCCTCCAGTGTTTAAATCTGAGCAAAATCAATAATGTGGAAATGGCAGCATTGCCAAAAGCAATCTAGAGATTCTACGAAATACCCATAAAAATTCCAGTGACATTATTCACAGAACAAAAAAAATATTAAAAAAAAATTCATATGAAAACACAAAAGATAGTTAAAGCAATCCCAATCAGGAAAAATAAAAATAAAACAGACAAACAAAAACCCAAAACCCTACTGCTGGAAATAAAATACTTGACTTTAAATTATTCAATGCCATACTGACAGGAACAGCACAGCACTGACACAAAATGGACATAGACATCTACAGAAAATAGACCCAGAAAGAAGCACACACAGCTATGTCCTCTTATCTTCTGGGAAAGGTTTCAAATTACACACTGAAATACAGTGACTCATCCAATTTCCGATGCTATTACAAAGTGGATTTGCAGCTACAGAAGACTGAAATTAGATTCATATCTCTCATCCAGTGCAAAGAATCAATTCAAAATGGATCAAAAGCCTTAATTTAAAACTTGGAATGTTGAAACTGCTTGAGTAAATCATAAAGAAAATAGTGCAACATGCAGGATTTGGCAAAATGTCCTGAAAAGGACTCTAATAGCTCAGGAAATAACTCAGGAACTGATAAATGAGAGTGCATGAAATTAAGAGGAGACTTTACAACGAGGTATGTGCAGAGCAAGTAGATCAGCCAATAGAAGCTTTGCCAGCGTTAGTTCAGACTCAAAGTTAATATCCAAGTTATAGCAAAAAGTTACACTTCCAAAGCTCGAACTGCCAATCAATAAATGGACTGACAAACTGGAGAGTTTTCAATACAAGAAACACAAATGGCCAATCAGCATTTTAAAAAGTGTTTCATATTCACAGCCATTATGGAAATGAAAATTAAAAACTACATTGGAGATTCTATTTGACCCTAGTCAAAATGGCTATCATCAGAAAAAAGAGAAGAAGGAAGAGGAAGGAGGAGAAAAGAAGAAGAAGAAGAGGAGGAGGAGGAGAAGGAGTAGAAGAAGAAGAAAGAGGAAGAGGAAGAAGAAGAGGAAGAGGAAGAAGAAAAGACAGCAAATTCTGTCCAGGATGTGGGGAAAGAGGAACCCATAGTTGCTGTTGTTGGGAGTGTAAACTGTTCAGCCAGACTTTGGAAATCAGTATGGAGGTTCCTCAAAAAGGAAAAGCAGATCTGTTGTATCACCCTGTATCAGTCACAGAGAGGCTTGTACATCCATGTTTACTGTTGTACTATTCACAATAGCAATGGAACAGAACCAGTCTAGATACTCATCGATGCATGATGGATAAAATGATGGTTCACATACACAGTAGAATTTTATGTAGCCATAAAGAAAAACAAAATCATGAAATTTAAAGGAAATCAGATAGATCTGGAAACATTATGTTAAGTAAAATAAGCCCAACTCAGAGACAAATGATAAGTGTTTTCTCTCACAAGTGATTTCTTATGTTCACTTTTTTTTGGTTGGGGGTGGGGTTCAAGGCAGGGTTTCTCTGTGTAGCCCTGGCTGTCCTAGAATTCACTCCCATAGATCAGGCCGGACTTGAACTCAGAAATTTATCTGCCTCTGCCTTCCAGGTACTGGGATAAAAGATGTGAGCCACCACCACCTATCTCTTCTAAAGTTTTTAATGAAGATAATTACAATGAAATGTATAATTAGAATTGGTCCTAAAATTGCTGTGATTTTGTTTTTAATTAACATACAAAGCAAATGAGCTTTATGGCCTACAGAGTGAGTCTCAGGACAGCCAAGGCTACATAGAGAAACCCAGTCTTGAAAACCAAAACCAAACCAAAACAAAAGACAAAATAAAATATCCAAAAACTTTAGAAGCTTAAAATGATCAAAAATAAGTACTAAGACTCCCCCATACAACATTGAGGATGTTGGTTTAGTTTTGTCCAGGGAAGGATGTGACTATGTGAGTGATACAGATTCTGAGATGAAGGATGGTCCTCCAGCCTTTCCCCCTGAGCCTGGGATGCTGGGTGTGAGCCTGAGGGAGGGAATGGGACTCCCATCAGGAGCTGCTCAGGGCTTCAGAGAATGATTTAGTTAGATATATGCTTTTACACTCACTGGGTAAAAAGTTTAATGTTTATTTGGATGTGGTCTCAAACAATCACCAAGCCTTGTTGGAGTATTTAAAAACAAGATTTATCAGAGGCCTCTAAATGCATTTGACTGTCTTAATAATTAAAAGAAATGCCTATCTGGGAATGATGGTGCACACTTTTAACCCCAGCACTTGAGAGGCAGAGGCAGAGGCAGAGGCAGAGGCAGAGGCAGACACATATCTCTGTGAGTTAAAGGGCAGCTTGGTCTACAGCATAAGTTCCAGGACAGCTAGAGCTCACAGAGAAACCCTGTCTTAAAAACAAAACAAAACAAAACAACCCAAATGAACCAATCAATCAAACAAAAGCCTATACAATGATTTTTATAGTTATGAAGCTAAAATAAGAAAAAGATTATCATCAGTATGCACACAGTTTAACAGGAAGAAATTAGGACATATAAAATAAGTCACTCCTCTGCAAAACAACTTGTAGTCTTTATAAAAGGTTTGTTTTGAATTACACAGTTTTTAATATCACATGACTAATTTCTTTTACTTTATAATATTTAAAACTTTGTAATGTAGGCATTATATATTGAGTGCATTTTTATTTAAGTGACACAAATTATGTATAGAAGCCTACATTAGAAATGTGCAACACTCCAGGCCTTGAACAGTTGGAGACAAAGTTATCTATATTTCTTTTCGCAGGAGCAGCCAGAACAGTAATTTTTAATTTATTGTTTCATTATATACTTTTGTTTCTTGCTTATAAAACAACTCAACTTTCAGCTTTCACCCACAAGAGCTTATTAAACAATATATGTAATGGCCTGTGTGTAGAAATAAATATGAACACATCATGTTGAAAGACAACTTTAGTCCAGTTAGTGGCTAGTCAGAGGTGTTACTTGAATGCATGAAGAAAGATTATCCAAAGGATTATGAAGTATACATGGATACAGAGTGAGTTTTTAGTGTTCTAAAGCAATGCTTTACTAGCACCAGGCACCTGTACTGAGTGTCCAGTGGTTCTTAGGAACAGTGGCATTTGTTCTGATTTAAAATGTGGTTGGTGTGTTTTAATCTCAATTTGAAATGTAAATGAGTAGGGAGGCCTCATTCATTGTGTGTATATTCTGTACCATACTGAGCACACAACAGTATAAAGTTAAGTCAGAGGACAAAACCTACTACAGTGTCAGCATGAAGAACCTTTGACAATGGACACACATTTCTAACATGGCAAATATGATGACACACTACTCGGACTTTCTAACACCTTTTGATTCTTGTTGAGTTCTTTTCTCACATGGAAGGAAACAAAAAACACACACACACACACACACACACACACACACACACACACACACACACACACACACACCTTGGCTATTTCCTGGGGAAATTCAGATTGAGGGCTCTTTAGGACAGTGCCTTCTCATTGGAAATCAGATAATGTCTTTGCTGCCATAGGCTCTATCAACCAAGAACCTTTGGAAAATGAAAGAGTCAACAGTGTGTTTATTACAAAAAATGTAACAGGGGGAAAGGGAAGGGTGAGTGTTACATCTGTAGGACTAATAAAATTGAGAAGACCATTCACTTTCACTGGGGCTCATTCGGAAGACTTCAGCAACACATTTTAAAAACAGTACTCTCCTAGGCTGATCATCCTCCCATTTTCAGGAAGGGATCTAGGTGACTATGGAACTGTTTCACATTATTGTTTTTACATACATACATACATACGTAAGTACATACGTGTGTACGTACATATGTACGTACATGAAATCTATTCAGAGCTTGGGAAGTATAAAAAGTTCTAAATATTGCAAAATGCCATATGTGGAGAATCATCCAGGACAAAGTAGAAAAACAGTATTACCAAATAATACCTAGATGATATGCGGAAAGAAAGGGATGCATTATGGATGCTCTGGATGGATTGTTAAGAGCTGCTTGATATTTAATCAATGTCCACAGAAAAGTAGGTTATGAAGAGAAAGCAGTATGGCTGCCAGGGTGACAGGGCATGTTCTGAAAGCAAGACAAGTAGGTCATTAGCTGGATGCCAACTTTCCAAAATGGTAACAGTTTATTTGACAAGCTAGTTTGCATACCATTGTAAATACACCTCTAAACATGTTTTATTGTTATGGTGTGAGAATGTCTACAAACTGGTGTGTTGAAGCTTAGTCTCTAATTAGATGTGCTGAATTTGGGGGGGGGGTAATGGAAACTCTATGGAATCAGCCCTTGTTGGAGACAGTGGGTCCTAAGGGTATTCTTCTGAAGGTTTTAGCAAGGCTCTAGTCTCTTCTGTTTTCTGTTAGGGCATAATGTAAGACACTACTCTGCTCCATAATTTGCTCTTGGGTATTTTGTTAATAGAGATAAAAATGTAACTAATATACTGTAGTCTATTGATTTTATTTTATAACAAAGGGCATGGAGAAATGACACTCAAAATAGCCTTTTAAACCAAATTACCTTTAGTGTTCTATAAAACACTGCAACAAAATTAAAATTGAGCTCAATCAACTGAAAAACACTTTCATAGCAAACTATTGTTTAGAGTCCATTGTCATAGAACAATTGATGAATTTTTGGGGCTTAAGTAAGAAAAGTGCTTTACTTGTGAAGATGCTATCCTAGGCACTGAGGGGGTATAATTTGGAGGTATTTCTTTTAACCACCTCAAAGATAATTAAAAATTTCTATAGGATAGTTTTCTTTAACAAGCCCAAAGACAAAAGAAAAATATTAGGATCATGGGTGAAATAAATGTTTACTAATCCAAGTGGTCTACAAACATCAACAATTTGTAAGATGTAAATATCAGTAACTGCTGATATATATCCACATGTGTCTAAGGTTAGTTAAAGGGAACAATGACAGAGGTCAGACAGTACAAGCCATTAATTTATCAGATGCATAAGGATGAACAGTCCCTAAACAGTAAAGTCCATAGACAAACAAGTTTTACTTATTTCAATCTTTGATGGAGTCTGTATTGAGAAACTAGAGCAAAATGACACTAATTTAATTAATATGTATTAAAAACTTGTTAATGTCAGCCTCTGAAAGCACTAAAATAATTATGAGATGATCTTGGACATAGAAGTGTATGGCCTGGTTAAAAAAGTCATGTCAAGAGTAAGGCTAAAGCCATTTCAGTGTGGAGGGGGATGTTGATACAGATGAGTGCATTAAGAATATTAAGGTGGGTGGGGAGGAAATACAATGGAAGGCAGATGGGATATGCCTTCGCAGTGAGGGGTGACAGACTGAAGGTCTTGGCCACAGAGATAAGCAGAGTGTAGAAAGGCTTTTAAGGCTTCTATTCCCTCTTAATTATAAGGGTGATTTAATGGGTGTACTTGGGCACTGGGAAGATACCAATGGAGAGAAGTGGGGGAGGGGGACCAGGAGAGGGTTAGTAAGCCCAAGACAGTGAATATCCATCAGAAGCTAACTGGGTATAGTGGAGGTAAAACTAAACAATTGAAGATAGTGTCTTAAATTTGTGTCCTTTTCTTGACCAAGAAGTCTCAAGATGGACAAGTTTTCTTTTTCTGACCACTGTTTTCAGACTGCAGTTTTGAAATGAAGTCTGAATAAGTACCAAACCTTTTAAATAAAAAGCCCATGCCCCTCCAATTTACATAATTTAAATTAAAACATCAGTTCTAATCAGTAAACACAAAGCAAGGTGACAGAATTTAAAGGTGACAAATGACATGAGGACTGATAGTAGTAAGTATGGCTCTTTCAGGCTTAATGAAGTAGTTTAAATAGTCTTAATATGAAAGTATGCCGAATGAAATTCAAGGAAGTCCCTGCTTTCTCTAAAGGGAAATGTTGTTGGAGCTGAACCATAAATTATACACTGCACCTGACAAAATGACAGCTTCTTGCTATTTGCATCAAACCCATTATCTAGGAATCTGTTGCCTGGATACTAGGAGTTGAAGTTTAATGCACTGTAGATGGAATATTAAAATTTCAAACAGAGTTCCAGCAATGCAGTCTAAGAAAATATATACTCGTAAACAGAAAGAAAATTTCTTTGTGGCTCAAAGTGGCGCTAAGTTTTTAAAGAAAAGTGAACTTGTTTTGGATGAAGGATTTAGGAATACCTGTCCAGTCACACTAAATTTACACACTGTTTTTTGTTTGTTTTCACTTTTACTATAGACACAGAGAAAAATAAATATTTTCCTCGTCTTTGAATGTTATGACATAAGAACTGTGATGGTCTGGAGACTTGTTATCCTAAGTGTAATTATGTACACTCACACACACACACACACACACACACACACACACACACACACACACACCTTTTAGGAGCCCAGCGTTCTTGTAACCACCTGCTCCCATGCAAACACATGCTGATTGAAATAATACTGGATCTGTTCATTTGCAATGTTAATGCAAGCTGCTCAAAGGAATTCCTTTTGAAATTTTCTGCAAAGCCGAATATATCAAGAATGCCAATAGTTACTCTTCATCCCCACTGGAAGAATTAAAGATGTTTGTTGAGTTAGTGTTCATTTCCTTAGGAGGTAATGCAAGATAGAACATCTTGGAATTCCCTTTGGTGATTGAGTTAATTGAACAAGTCTCTCCACAGAAAACAAAGATAACGGTGGTAAAATTAATTTTAATAAGTGCATGGAATGGTATTTTCCTTACTAAAGAGCCCACTCCCATGTTCTTATACACCTAAACAGAAGTCCATCCATGGGGTGTAAGTATTTATTGCCCAGCCCTATGTTGAGTCAAACACCATAGAACAACCTGGCTCATATGCAGACTATTGCAAACATACAGACAATCAGAACTTTACCAGTGACCTAAAAAATTCTCATAAAAGTTAAAATATCTTACTACAAATGTCCCTAATTATTTTCAAACAACTTTTTTTTTTTTACTTACTTGCTTATTCAAGATTGGGGCAGAAATACAGATCAAATGACAACCTATAAAAAGACACAAATATGTGGGGATTCATCTTATAGTTAAATACTTTAAGCCAGTAATGGTGGCACACACCTGTATGTATGCACTTAGGAGGCTGAGGCAGAAGACTTGACAGTTCAAGTCTTGGATGCATAGTAAATATCCTGTTTCAGAAAACCAAATGAAGACCAACCCAAAGGGAGGAAAACAAATGAACCCCAAAATACAATTAAATATTATTTTACACACAAATTATCTCAGATGCACATTTCTTTTTTGCTATTACATGTTGCTAGGCTCTGTTCACCAAAATTAGATATTTGGTTAAAATTTTTGCTTTTCTCGTACATAGATACACTAGGGTAATTTTTATGTACTTTACAATGAAACTGCCAAAGCTTCCCTTTTGGGTCTACCCGTGGGTTAGTGTAGGGGGATGCTAGGTATTACGTGCTAAGATGGAATTGGCAGTCAGAATCTGCTTGTGTTCCCACAGTTGCAGAAAGTTACTGACAACATGTGACTTCCAAAACTTTAGCCCCCCCTGGATTATAGATGTCATGCATAACCCCCAAACACTGAAGAGGCTGTGGTAGGAGAATCTTGAATTCTAGGCCTGCCTGGGTACACAGTGAGACTGTTTCCAAACAAGGAATCTTAGTTGCTGTCTTAATGGGGAACTAAACTAAACTATCACAGCAGGTCTTGGCTCAGTTTTTTTTTTTAAACTAGCCACAATTAAAATAACTCCAAGTCTTTGGCTAGTTATGGCTCATTGGCTCATAAAAGAACAATTATTTAGCAGACATACTACAATGGGATTTTTAGCACATCACCTTTCTGGATACTGTTTAGTACTAAACATGCAGACAAAAGCTAACAAGAAGTGAGGCCAGTGGCTCTAATTATCTTGTTTACATTTGTGGAATATACAAATGTCTAAACATTCCTGAATGTTTCCAGTTTCTACAAGATTCTTAACATCTTAGAGATGGCCACTAATGAGCAAAAAGCTGTCTTGATATTTAGTCATTCTGGGCAAACTGCATTAAAGATTTAGAGACTCAGCTCATTAGGGACTGAGGAGATCCAGGAACAAATGTGTGAGATCCAGGGAGTTAAGATCCAGGGAGCAACAGTGGGTACAAACAAAAGGAGCTTTAATATGAGCACAGGATGGGCTTTGGCAGGAAATAATGCTGAAGAACTGAGTATGTGAAGCATGTGTAAGATGATCTTTTATAGTTCAGTAAGTAGCTGCAAATGAAGATAAGGTCATCTTAATGTAGACGGCCATCTTGTTTTTTCACGTGTAACATTTCTAAAAATTCCTATGACCCAGGGCAGAAAAACCTTCAGGAGAGACTGTGAGGACTTTCGCCTCTGCAACGAATCAATGGCAGCTGTGATGTCCTTTCTTTCTAATATGAGCTTCCAGGAGAACCACAGACACAAGGTGTTTGGGTGCTTATATAGGTTCCATTAACCAATACCTGTCATGTTCTTGTGCTTTTCAGAATCAAACTTCATTGGAAGTCTTAACACCCTATTCCTGCAAGGCTGCAGTGAGGTTAAATGAAGAGAAAGTTTTGCTTTCAGTCATAGTTTAATTTAAGCCCACAAAACAAAATTTAAAAAAAAAACCAGCTGGACTGACATTTTATACAAGTGTAAAATGGTACACACTTCATGGTACACAGTCTAATTAAGAGAACATTTGAATTGATAACATGGATGCCAGGCTTAAAATCACTTTCTAACATGTTTATTAACATTGCTACAGTTTTGTTATAGTAATCAAGATATTTCATAGTTACATGGAATGATAATGCGATGGTGTGACTAGGAGATGAAGCATAACCATAGGAATACAACGTTATAATTAAATTAAACCAATCAGAAACTTATTCAAAGGGACTTACAAATCCAGAACAGACACACAAGCCACTATTTGCAGAAAATAGTCATATAAAACATTTACCTTGGTGATGTGTCATGTTTCAGCAAACTGTTAATACAATTGACTATCCAGCTAAAGAGGCGTCCATATAAAGTTTTAGACATAGCATCTCGGACATCAGTAGCTTTTTCTACCGTGTTGGGTCGGATAATTGTTTCTCCTCTAGTGACCCACACAGTGCAGGTAAGAGCTTCTTGTAGCTCATCTGCTTGAATGCAAAGCAAAGATGCTGCTGCAAAACCAATAGATTATCTGTAGAAAACAATGAACATGACTAATTTCCAGAAAACAGAAATGTCTAAATTCACTGGAGCACCTGGCATTCCATAAATATGTGACTGTCTCACAGGTGTCCAAAGAAGCTACCATTCAGCATTAGTCTCCCTGCCTCTTCCTGATTACATTTCTTCTTGCCTCCACTAACCAAACTGGACTGCTGTGCATTGGTCCAACACAACATAAAACTAACTGCATAGATGTGGTGTAGTTCTTACCATGAAGTCAACACTGATTTCCACCAAATTAGAGCTAACTTTTCACTTTGGAAAACACAATGAATAAGTTTAGTAGAATTTTTGATATGATTATTATGTAATTATTTCCAAATGCAAGAATGGTTTTA